>NC_087513.1:73414766-73554766 GCF_963921805.1 Phalacrocorax carbo
CCTCAGCTCAAGTGCATCATTTTCTGCTATTGTGTTTAAAAAACTCTGCTGCAGGGGCTCTGAAATGAATAAAAATGTAACCCTCAATGCGCCCATTGTGCGCTCTCATTTGTTTTTGCCGTATCGATTTATCAGTGGAGGGAAATTACTTGCTGGAAGAGAGGATGCCAGTCAGAATGACATTTATTTCATAGTACAAGGAGGCTCTCCAGCGTGTTTCCATGTAACCCAGATATTGGAGCTGTAAAAGGGCTTGTAACAAGGTTTAGTGCTATGATTAGATCGTGTGGAGCACCTTGCTTTCATAACAACAGGCACTTGGCTGGAGCCAAGGCCTCAGGTTATGGTCAACTCCTTTTTTTTAATTCCTTTTTCCTTAATGCAGAGTATGTGGCTTGCACCCCAAAATATTTCTCTGTTCAAAACTCAACCATGCAACCTTGTTGAAATCTCATTTTGTACTTATAAGGGTCTTGAGCTTTCATGTCACTGAGTTAAAAAGAGAAAAAAGATAAAATATTTACTTGTTAATCTTTTTAGCTTTGTGCTTCCTTGCATTTGTAGTGGAATAACCCCATGGCTTTAATTCACCAAAGCAAATCTTTTCCTCCAGTAATGGTAAGCTACACTTGCTGAAGGCTAGCAATTACATGTAAAAATGAAGCATATTCTTTACCCAAAACCTGTAATAGGTATATATGCGTTGCAAATAAAGGTGGGATTCAGGAGGCTGAATCCTCACCCTGGTGTTCGTGTTTGGCTGCTGTTGCTGGATAGTTTGTGCTGAGGGCTTTGCTGTGCTGACGGGTTTCCGGTGTCTATAGAGCTCAGCAGCCCCTTTCCGACAGCATCTAGTCAGGTGGCTCAAAGGAAGATCCCCAAACCCCAGAATCAGTCTTCCTCCACGGGATGACTCTTTAGCAGATGGATGTTGGCTTATTCTCTGCAGAGTTTTATGTACCTTTGGAAATATCCTGTTAGGAGGTATTATTAAAACTCTTGACATATTTATGGTTATTTAAGAAACTGCTTCTGGAAGTAACCTTCTGGATTGTCAAGCTCTTCCTCCTAGCATGGATAGATAGCATATAGCCTTCATTAATATCCTGTGATTTTATTTATTATAGATATGAAATTGCTGCTAATTTTGTACATTATAATTATCCCTCTTTGTTTTACCTGGTCATGAGTTTCAGTATCATAGAGCATGGAGCTTTGGGGGTGAAGCCTGCCCATTAGCTGGGGACTGCTCCTGCCCTGTGTAGGAGCACAGGTGCTGGCAGAGACCTCACTGCTCCTGACCACTGCAGGAATTTGGGGAAATAAGCAGTAGGAGGTATAGGAAGTTACGTCTGTGGTGAAGATTGCTCCATGCTTTCTATCCTAAAACTTTCTTTTCAGCTGTTTATATCTTTGCCAAATGATTTCAGCTTTGGCTGATATTTTCCACTTTGGGTGTTTGCCTCAGACATTTAAAAAAAAAAATTAAATGAATTTTCAGGCAAAATGGCTCAGCTGTCCCCAAGCTGAGACAAAAAATAAGTTGTCTTGCTTTTATTAAAAATATTCTTCCTACTATCTCGATGGAAAGCTCTGCTCCCAAGTTACATGCCTCTGTAAGGCTAAATTTCTTCTATTCAGTAGTAACTTTCTTGAGTGATAAAATTAACCAGTTTTAACTAACCCATGAGTTCTTTGCTAGACTGTGGGCCTGCTGGCTCACATGTCCCTGTTGCTGCCTTTCTTTTTGGGGTGGCTGGGGACTAATGGTTAGGGTGAACTTAACTAGAACTAGCTAGCCCATCTGCCTATATCACTCTGTTTTAAACAGAGGATAATGGTGTTGCTGCAACCGTTATCCTGCTGAGCTATAGCTCAAGCTGCTTTTGAGCCAGAGTTAGCTGAGGGTCTCGCTAGCTAAGCTTGACCTAAACTGAACTCTTCCAATCTAGATGAGATGCGTTATTTTCCTCCTAAAGTTCAGGTCAGAAATACAGAGGGAGCAAAAGGGAGAAAGTAGTACTGAACAGTGGAAGAAGAAATAAAGTTGAATAAGTGCCTGGCAGAAGCAGAGGACACCACTATTGCTTTTTGTAAAGTTGGGAGCATGCATACAAATGGGTATGATGGAACTTGTCACAGCAGTAGGAATGTGGCTCTTCCCTGCAGTGATAGGTGCCTGTTATTTGCTCCAGATGTCCCCTTCTGTGGGCAGCTATTGAATCTTTCAGGGGAGAATAAATTGTAGCTTTCCTTTTTCCGCCTTACTGAGGTAGCAAATGGCCAGTATGAGGAAACAGGAATGCTTGTTTGGGGAGTAAGAAATGGAATCTGTGAATATGTGGACCTGAGCGGTGGAGGTCTCACATGCCAAAGACTGAGGCGGGTTGAGGTAGGCAGAGAATCATCTAGGTAGGTCTGCGTTCTTAAGTCTGATATTGTTTAGGAATTACCCATTTTGTCAATACATTGTCCAATGGGAGGGTTGATTTTTCTTTTTTTTTTCCTTTGTTGTCTGCATACCCAACCAGCTATATTTGGAATGAAGTATGGATGCTGATAACAAGAAGATAATTTTAAATGGTGGTGTTATCTTAAAGTAAATGCTTCAGTAATATACAGTCTAAAGCATATGGAAATGTATGTAAAATCAGTATACCACTATGTCATTTTTTGCGTCAGAATCAGCGTGTCTGTGCTGACAAAATGGCATGCATTACCTTTCCCCATCTGTTCAAAGCACATTTAGTAGTGCCTTGAAAAGCTTTTGCAAGTCATGACATAAATACACAACTGGATGGTGCAGTATAGACAGCAGCAATCTAGTGATTCTGCTTTAAAAGGAAATTATTTTAATCCTTTTCAGGCAAGAAATTTTCAACAACAAAAAACTGGTTGTAGTATAAAAGTGTAGTAGCATTTACCAGTCATATGCACATTAAATGTTTCTCCCCACCACTATATCAGAAAATAGCTTCCAACGTGGATAAAATCCAAAATCAATTAGTTCAGTTCAAGTTATTTCAAATTTCATTGTTAGTTTTTAAAGAACATCTTCCAGATTGGCTCTAAACTTTGCATGAAAATTAATTTAGTTAGAAGTTTCTTCCCACTTGCATATTCCAGCCTAAAGGAGATGAAAATTTGCAGACGTCACAAATAAAAATAGTACCGTTAATTCCCACATGGTACTACCTGAGTAGTTCTTCAAATGTCACTTTCTTTGTAATTAATGACTTTTTATTGGCTCTTTAGCAGAACTTCTTTTACTATGGTATGTAGCAAAACCACACCACTCTCCCTTACCTGATGAGTGCTAGGTGTCCATCCACATGACTTTATTGATGGTTCTACATTTATATAAAAATTTTCTTTTATGAAGTGTCTTTTGGTCATAGATATGCAGAAGGCTGAGAGGTAGCTCACTGTCTTTATGCTAACCTAAAATATAGGAGTCTCCTTACATGCCCAAGGTGGTTGCTATTTCTAAGACAGAACAGCCTCAGTCTTTTTGGCAACCTGCAGGACCACGCAATTTTGAGCTTCTTATCTATGGTTTCCTCCTTATCTGTATAACCTGATTATGATTCCATCCATCAACTCAGTTTTCCTCTAGCAAAACTCCTGGTAAATCTCTGTGTACAACAGCTGGTGGTATGCAGTGATCATGTCCATCTGCATAATCAGAAGGAACTGTAGATAGGCAGAGGTGAATGCTGGATATGAGAGCTGGTCAGGGAGATTAAAATGACCATTCCTTTGTGGATGGTTGGGGTTTTGTTTGATAGACCGTAAGGCTGCAGAAGTTCTGAGGAGCAAAACCATCAAGTACTAGATAAATGCTTGTGGAATAACTGTTCCTGTTTTTGTGGCACCTGGTGAAGGAGTAGTAGAAAATAAGGGAAGCATGAACAAGTACGTTATTTTGGAAGGTTTTCTTTAAAATCACAATGTAGTTTGAGAACCTCCAAGTTATGAACAGAGTCAGAAGCCAAAGGGAATTGGAGAGGTGATCGTCTAATCTGGTTCCTCCTACAGCAGTGGCCTTAGAATAGACCTCACTAAATTTCCGCATCAAAACTAATGAAATTAGAAGTTTTATACAGGTGCAAATTAGTAGTAGCTAATATTTCGACTTTTATCTTCTTACGCTTTGCCTATCAAAATGTAGTTATATTTGGAAAGTATGTGGAACAAGAGCCAAAAGCAATGGAAAGACCTTCCTTTTGAAGCAAAATTAGAACCATTAGTTGGAAAATCTCGCACTGTGATGTTTGTTCATCTCTTCACCATTGCTGAATTTTGCTTTCACTTGCAAGTGTGAACCAGCAGATTAGACACTTCCAAGGGCTCATTCACTGTGAGGTTTTGCAGGTGATTTCAGTTTAATGCAACCAGATAATTGTAGCCCTGGGGCTTGGCTAGGTTATAAAGCTGCTAATCCAGACAATATTATCCGATCGCATGTTGTGCTTATATGAGAGACCTCTGCCTTTAATAGTCTCTCTCCGTGCTTGTAAGTGGGTTGTTTTTGTTGGTGGTGGTTTGGGTTTTTTTTTGTTGTGTTTTTTTACTTTCAACAGCCCTATAAAAATGAGACACAGGCTACGCTTAAGCTCCTGAACAAGTCACTAGAGTTATGCAGTACTCTATTATATGTACTCCATATCTGAAATACACATACAGCATGTATCAGTTGGTTCACAAAGCTAAGGTGTATGTTCACCTCCTCATTTGAGAGGGTAATGTGGTGGGCACTGACAACCCTGAAAACTGAAGTCTGACCTTAGCTCTAGGCCCATGTGTAGCTGAAACAAATGTATGGTAATGTTTTATAAGCAGTGCTGTCAAGTTGTCAGAAAACAAATATTTTTGTTAAAAAAGTGTATTTGTTAAAACTGAAACTTTGGATGGAAATATGCTGGTTTGAAAGAAGCTTTCTGGGGGAGAGAAGGGAGGGTGAAATTGTGTGTCAGCCTGAAATCTGGACAGCTCTCATTTGGCAATGTTGTTTGCTCACCTCTGATGAAATTTCCATTATTCAGTTTCGAGAGGGACAGTTCTTGTGTGTTTGTCATCCAGCTCTTTGAAATGTAAGAGGTTGATATGGGTCATATAAGACCTTAGATGAAAGCTCAGGCCTATTGCTGTCTGTGCTATGGGAAAATAAAGCATACTGTCCTGATACTGGTACCTTTATAGCATCGCTTCGGCTCAAGATACAAAGAGGAAGGAGGGGCTGTCTTCTGAACCAGCTGGCAAAACATGCTTCTTAGGTTTGGGTGAACTTCAGCAAGACTCTTGACATGTGCAGAGTTACAGGCTTGCTGAAGTGTCTGTAAGATGCAAGCCTAACATATAACACAGATTTTACACCGGGGAACACTAATGTCAAATGTGTAATTAAAAATCTTCAGGACAGGCGAATTTCTGAGCATGTGCAGTATCCTTTTTGTAAACCTCGGGATCTCAGCTGGTTTTGGGGAAAAACACAGAAAGCAATTAGCTTGCATCTTAGAGGCTAATAATAACTGAACCTTTTGGCAGATTTTATGATGGGATGATTTCCTCCTAGTGATATAAGCCAAATGAATTAATAAAACAAATTTTTAAAAATCACTTATTCTGACACAGTCATTTTGCTGTCAGAGGTGCATAAAAGCAAAGAATTTGGAGCCTGGACTCTGCTACTTTGCACTTCAGATCTTTCTGTAAGAATCCATCTCATCCATTTGCACCATGTTAAAGCAATTTTCCCTCTGGAGCTACAATCTTGTGTGTTCTGCTTGAGATCTGAACAAATTTCATAAACTGAGCCCCCTTTATTCTCTCTATATATAAAATTTGAAGGATTTATTCCATTTCAAAAGTTAAAGGTCCAAACAGATCTGCCTGGATAAACCAGATGAGTGAGGTTTGGTTCTAAGTCAGGCAGCGGGGGGTGGTGGTGCTTGCTCTTGAAATCAATGAAGTCTCTTTTCCCCAAAAAGACAACAGCTGTAAGCAGGTTTACTGCTGACTGCCTTTTTAATGTGCCTCAGCTCTGACCCAAAGTGACCTCCTCACTGCTGCGCCAACTCACTCAGTCTTTGTGGTCTCTCTGAGCATCACCAGAGATTCAGCAGTGCAATGAGGATGGAGAAAATGGTGCCTGCATACACACATGTCACAGTCACCTGCATGGACGAGTCCAGTAGTTTTAAACAAGGGAAGCACCAGTTTCTAAAATGTAGGCATGGGAACCCTGTTTGTGAAGAGGAATACAGACACCCCAGTAGTACTAAACTGGATCTGAGGCTTGGTTCCCAGCTTTGCCACAAGCTTTCCCATCTGATCAAAGGTAAGGTGGACCATGTGTGTCTAACTGCCAAACATAAATAGCAGCATTGGTTAAAAGGAGAGCAGTGAGGATGGGTTTGCTAGGTGGTGATGTAGCACTTGTAGCTCACATCACTGCAGCACTCATTGGGCCCAAGCCACAAATGATTCTGTCATCCCTGGGATGCCAGGTGGATATCTGGACCTCACTGGTAGAAGACGATGTAATCACACACAGAAGTTGTGGCAGCAGTGCTTTCCAAATAGTGAGCAGCAGTCCTTGGACAAAGAAGCAAGAGCTGCTGGAAAAGAGAAGACTGAAAGAGCAAAGAGGTGTACTCCTAGATATTTTAGCTGAATTTAGTTAGGATTGAGTGATATGTAGGCAACACTGGAGAATGGTACCCATTATGTGAAAACTCAACTATCGGTCACTGGAATGAGATGCTTCTGGAAAAGAGTACATCGCTTTCCCCTTTGAAAGCACAGCTGGCTTTGTAACACACCCAAACAGGATATAAAGTCCCCCAGGCCTCTGTTCAACTTATGTCTATTTCCCATCTCTGGCATAAGCTAACGTAGGGCAGTTCTGACATACTAGTTATGGTATCAAAGGACATTCCCTCACTGTCCCCTACCTTCGTCCTATGGCAAGTCAAGCTTAGTGTCCTGGACAGAATGTCAAGGAAGTTTTCTGTGCTTCTCTCCTACATAGCCAAACATGCCTGATGTGCAGTGGGATTTTTAACTGTTGTTTTGGTCTTGTTAACTGTAAGCCTAGAAGGTTTTGTCTCTTTTGCTGAACTGTGAAACACATGCTGATTCTTCTGAATGGGTAGCCTAGAAACCGAATGTTTATGCCTCTTAGTTTTAAAACCTACGTAATAGTATTGTTTGATGTTACCTTTGAAAAAGACTGACACCATTCTTCTGAGCAACCGGAAAATACTATAAATGCTTCATCCTCACCTGGGGCTCACGTCTAGCCTTAGGACTCCTAAGCCTCTGTTCCTGTTCCCATTCCCTATCAAAAGCAGTGATGTGCAAAATATGGACTGAAACCGTTGTTGCCTAAGGCCACTGTCTAGGCTGAGAATAAATGGGATCAGCTGCAGACTCATATTTTCAAGTGGAGCCTCTGATTCTCCTGTTCCCTTTCCGAGGGAGACAAAAGCCCAAGCAAACATTCACAGAGTGCGTACCAGGAGAATTACCCTGTTCCCTTCAGCTTCTCATGCTGCACCCATCACCATGCTCTCTGAGGTCCAGTGGTTTTGTAGGTAGAGCTGCAGAGTCTTAATGCAGGGCTTTTCTTCAACAGTGAGACTTCTCTGCTCCTTTTCCTCTAGGCTTGCAATGGAAATGCAGTGCTGGTTTGCATCCTGGGGTTTAGGCTTCATTAAAATAGCCATCTGACAAAGCTTTTTCTAGATGAAAGGTAAGATGAAGCAAATTATTTGGTGCTCAAGTCAGTCTCTTAAAACAGGCTTACATTGCCAGCTTAAGTGTTTTAGGGTATCCTGTCTTACATCCGGCTTCATTTGGTCTAAGGACTAAGGTCCCAGTCTAGTGCCATGCCCTTGAGTCTGGGCGGTAGGCACAGTTTAGCCATAGCTGGGTTTTCAGCTCAGTAAAGTCAGGGGCTGTAATTACCTATGGAACCACTGAAGAAGCTAGCTACTAGTGCCATCATGACAGCGCAGCTCTCTGCCTGGCCCAATTAGCCTTGCTGCTAATAAGCTCAGAGTGAGTGCTTTGGAAATAGTGAAGTGCAGCTGGGTATCTCCACAGAGCAATGTTCTTGGCTGTGGGTCTCCACACCGAGACCTCCTCCCTAGATCTGAGAGCACTGGAGGAAGCCTGTTAAACTTGGCCCTTCATTTTCTGATAAGCTGTTGGTGCACTGCTTGCTGTCACCTCACCTGGATGTCCCTGTCCTAGTGCCATCCTTTTTCATTTTACTACCCAGTGCAAGTCTTGCCCACAGTGATCTACCCTACCCAGAGCTCTTTTAAAGAATAAAAGTAGCCCGCATGGAAGTGGGTTCATAGAAGTTAGAGATCAGCATAACCTTTTCCTCCTCTCTGCCCATCTCTTTCAAGCAGCTATGAAGAGGGAAGATCTCCTCTCCTCCTTCCCCTCTGCCCCAGCTCCTTCTCCTTCCTGCCTGGGAGTAAACAGTAGATGTTACATGTATTAACACCATGCTCTAACACAATGCTCCTGGGCTTGCTCTGTGTGCAAGTCCCTGGCAGCCGTAAATTAATTAAAAGTAGACAGAAACCATAGAAAAAAAGCAAGTTCCCTTCCCCCCCACCCCTCTTTTCCTTTCTCGCTCTGTGGGTAAATAGCTAATTCCTTTGTTCCTTGCTGCACTATTTCATTTCTGCCATCATTGTCCTCATTGTTCTCCGAAACAGGAGGGGTCTGGGCCAGGAGCAGCCAAGGTCTTGGCTAATGACGGGAAGTCTTTAAAGTTTGCGCTGCATTTCATCTTCTCTGTGGGAGTTTTAGGACGCATCCAGTGTTTGATCCCCACCGTGCAACTTTGCTTCTAGTTAATTAACAGATCCCCATTACACTCTCTCATCTGCAAGCACATGGGAGGCCTATCAGGAGGTAATTCAAGGCCAATCTGAGTGATGGCAGAAATTAGAGAAAACGGTTGTTTTAGGGTTCTAACGTTCAGGAATAAAGCTCTCCCTTTGCAGAGGTGCCCTGTAAATTTGGGCTTGTTTTGTTGTATCATTTTAAGTTTTTAAGTGATCTCCTTTGCAATCAGGTCTCTTTTGGGGGTTCAGTTTTTTAGGAACTATAGACGGGAAGGCAGTTTATTTGTTTTGCTGCTGCTTTGCTGTGCTGGCAGCCTGCATGGTGTACGGTTTTGAGGGGCAGTTGAAATGAAACTGCAGTGTTATTAGCAGGATGTTTTCACCTTCCTTTCATTCCCAGCTTCCCCGTTCCCACCAAGCCTATTATACAGGTTACAAGAGTCTTATGGCAACTTTCTTAGTGTCGAGTAAAACCACCACAGGCCTCCCAGCTGCAGAGCTTTGTCAGGCTTTCAGCTAAATGCTGCATCTCTCAGGAGTGCAACCTTCTGTCGACTTTGAATGTTCAGAGTTGTCTGATATTCCCCCCCTTCCTCCTTCCCTCCCTTTTCCCCACCCTATGAGCAATGACCCCCTTTAACTAATGAATTAGGAACCGCTCCTGCAGTTGCAATTCTCAGTTCAGCACTTGGCAATGAGAATCAAACCAGGGCTATTTAGTGCAGCGTTAAATGGCCCACCACATTAGCCCCCTGGCATGCTAAGCTATTAGGTTGTTTTACTGTTGTTAAAGTTACATTTGTTAGGTGGAGTTGCTGCTCCAACAGAAACTTGGTAATGTGGGAAGAGGCAGAGCCCGGTGTCTTGTGGATGTATTGTGCGGCTACAAGAGACCAAAGTTTCCCCCTCTCTCCATGAGTCTATTACAGAGGAAAGTTTTTAGCTTCGTTGCGACTGAGCAGTCTCGGCTGACCGTTATGCTGTGGCAGGGAGCAATCAAATCATTAGTTGCTGCTTACCTGTTCCTCAGTCAGCTCTCAGCTGGGCCACTGCAAGTGGCGTACCCTGGCAGGGATACTCCGGCACTTTGGGAGCTCCAGGTAGTATCAAACTTTTCCAGCTATGTCTTCAGCGTCATGGGCTATTGCTGGTATGCTCACCTGGTTCTCTGGGCTCCTCACTGTGTCTCAGGGGAAGAGCAGTGCGTGGGCTTGTTCTCCATTTGCAGATGTTGGGTTGATGTGAGGACCTCTGAACAACTGCAGCTGCGCAGCATCCCCCCAGAGGCTCCTCTAGCCCATACCCTCCAGCACAAAACAGCCCAGGAAATGGTTCTTTCTCAGAAATGCTCCAAAACTCCCTCGAAGCAGGCTGTCACAGAAGAGGGGTTCACCATTTTCTGCTATGAGTGAAAAAGAGGTTATTATTTTGATCTTGCCATCAAGGCTGTCTTGAAGATCCTGGGCACAGTTCCTGTAGGTGCAGAGGATGCTTATCACACTGGGAGGCAGGATTCACCCCTGGCCATGAACTTAATGTACAAGTGTAGAAAATTAACTAGAAGGTATATGCACCTTTGGTTCAGTACAGTGAGCTTGACTTTCCAATGCTCATTCATGGTCTTTGTCTAAAAGTAATATTACTTGTCTGCTTATTTAAGGAGCCTGATGTCTTATACTCTGAGTAAGTATCTTAAGTCTTTCAATATATCAAAAAAGAAAAAAAATTGCCATGGGTTAGAGCAACTTGCATAGGGGGAGGGAACAAACAAAGAACCAGGAAGGGCAACAAAGGGAGTAAGATTTAGCATTTGAGCCTCAAATACCAGTTTGGGTCCTGACAGGGTCAGCAAAGCCTTCTGTGTTCCTGATTTTCCTCCAGCTCACTGAAGGTTTTATGGACAAGAGGCAAAGGAGTGACATCCTCTTGCTCCAGTGAGGCACCTGTGTTCTGTCGAACCAACTGTAGGTGCAAGAGTTTGCTCAGCTTGCCTGAGTGGTGTTTCTGTCTTCTTTTTTTTTCTTTGTTTGGTTTTTTGTTGTTTTTTGTTTTTGTTCTTATTCGTGTTGCAGCAATTTGTATCCTCTCTGCAGCAGCAATACTTCTCTGTTGCTGGATACAAAGATACTATAAAGCACTGACTGATTCTTTGGGGTAGGAAATCGATGCACCGATGTGAAGTGTCATCGTTATATTTAAGTGTAATGAAATGGGCAGCACATTTGCAGTCAAGGCACCCTGTTGCTGACGTGACTGGGGTAGACAGGGTCCTCAGCTGCTAGGCAGGGATGCTTGGATGTGCCACAGGGTTTCAGAGAGAATCCCCCTGCAAAAGGAAGCATGTGCCAGTATTGTAGAGTGCTTGTGCCAGCCAGCTTGCAGGGTTGATTTGGCATTTGGCGTATTGGTAGCGGCTGCCAGTGTGTGTGGTGGAAGAGAAGGGAATAGACAAGAAAAACACATAGGGGTTTAAAATAAAAATGTAAAATTATTTGCTTTGTGCCATATGGACTCCAATATTTTGACAAAACTAAGGCCAAAATTAATCATGCCAGGTTAGAGTTTTAGTTCAAAAACATATGTATAACTGTCCCCCTGAGTGTGTATCTGAGTTACCATTTTCATATGGGGAAAAACCTTAACCTTTTCAGTTTCTTATTCTGCTCCACTACCAATTGCTCCACAGGATAAACTTTTCCTATTGTGTAAAAGTTTAAAATAGTTTTTGCTTTTTTTGGTAGTTTCTTAGTTAAAAGTCAGATATTGTTGATTTGCTCTTTAAAATTTTGTTTGGAGGGCTCTATTTTCTCTTTCTTTTCATGGAACTACATGGACTTTAGCAAAAGTTGTCCTGTGTCCAGGCTAGACTGGTCAAAAAGAAATGTGGAAGGGATGAGAGGGTGAGGGAGAAGGAGTGCTAGTAACGGTTAGAGAGCTGTAATATGAAAAGTGGAAAACCACCACACCAGTCCTGCTTGTCCTAATTTTTTCATCAAGCACCCAGCGTCTTTTTATATTTGAGCATATATTATTATTACCCTGTATGAGGTCATTACTGAACAAGTTTGACTGTGCGTTGAAGCACAATACTGTTCTGTACTAGTTCCTGTTGTGGGCTCTTTGCTTCACCACTAAAAATGCCATATGGAGTCTAGCTTAATCCACTTCAAAAGCAAAGCTAAACCATACAAAGGCGCTCCTGAAAAGGAATAAGGATGAATATGGAGCGGAGCTGTTCTGCATTAGTTTTTCAGGGCTGGTTTGTTGTGTACACAAGTCCATGGGATGACATCAAATCTTGAAACATCCACTTTTTTGTAGAGTTCAGGTGTGATTGAATCGGGTATTTTTGTTCATCCCTCTATAGAGATACGAGATGGATATGAAATTCAAATCTAGATCTCTATCTTTTTAAAGTTTGGAAATGTTCAGAGGCAATCTTTAATTCATGTGAATGTAAGCAATTCTATGACTATCTGAGGACAGTAAATATATCTCTATCTGTGATTGATCTCAAGATCAGCCTGTCTATTATCATAAAGCCCCTCCTTTGAGAGCGGGAGGAGGTGGGTGGAAATTTGAAAGAACAAATTTAAACAACTGGTTTCCCTTCACTTTTAAAACCAAACAGTGAGAGAGGCATAAAAGAGCTCCACTTTGGATGATAACGAAACCCTGCTTTGAAGTTCTAACTAAATTGCATTTCTTGTTCTCTGCTGTCGCCTCAGAAAACTCAAAAAAAAATTGGGCAAGCAATGATTAGTATATAATAATGTATGTTTAAATAGCTTATGGTATTATGAAAACAAAAATTCAAAAGGCCAATATACTGACAGTTAAAATCTGTCTAAGGGGCAATAGGGGGGAACCTTCACAAAAACAATATGCTGATTGCATGCAGCTACCCTGCCGAGTCAAATCTTAAATAAATTATACATACATAGCTGTACTGGAGCTGAGAAATGAAGCACTTTAAAATGTTCCTGGTTCTGTGCTTTAGGCAAAGCCTATATCCACTTGGTATCCTTAATGCATCAGACATTTCGTCTGTTGGTTTGGGTACCCTGCCACAGTAACTGGGCAGTGCCAGGTGCTTCAGAGACCAGTGGAAAAATCCAGCTTTGTGATGGATCAGATATAGGGAGAAGTGTGCATGGTAAACAATCTTTCTTGAGTCTTTGATGAGGATGCATTCCTGTGCCTACTGCTCTAGGTGTACCCGCTCAAGCAGGGGGGTTGGACAAGATGATCTCCAGAGGTCCCTTCCAAGCCCTACCATTCTGTGATTCTGTCAATCCCTTTCCCTCAGCTGCATCCCACCCTACCCTCAAATCCCCTCCACCCACTTGTAAGAAATCCTGATGAAGTACTGAAATGCTGCATATTTAGGTAGAGGGTTTTTTTCCCCCACAGAAACAAACTTATGCATTCAGAAATTCAGTTTCTAAGCAGCTGAATTTCTTCAGAAATTTGGGTCAAATCTGATAAGTAATTTCAGCCAAAATAAGGATGAAAATAAAATTCTGAGCATCCAAATTATTCATTTCAATACATATGAAACAAAGCATTTTGATTTCTTGGGTTTTCCAAGAAGACTCAGTAACTATGCAGCCTAGTGATGAGGACTGCTCACGGGCATGTAGAAGATCCATGTCTTATTCTCTTTCTTCCTAAATTGAAGAAAGGTCTGGAACGTAGTTTCTCCTCTTCTCACATTCTATTCTTGGTTTGTATATATGTATGCTCATGTATAAACATTCATGGAGGGAGAACTAGCATAATTCCGTAGGTTTTTGAGCAGGCTGATCCCTGTGAAAACAGGTAACTGGGGTCTACTCCCTATGCCAGGGAATATGTAAGTGCTTATGCAGAGCTTCAGCTGGAAGGACTGATAAGTAGGTCCTGATGAACCACTGGTAGGACAGACATTAGGATATGGTGCACACACAGATCCTTGCTCCAAATCATGTTTAATTTAAATTCAGGTCCTCCTGATCTTAGTGAATACTTTAATTCCTATGACACAATGTTTAGGAGAGTTTGGCAGCAGCATCTGGTTCACAGGATTTACTTTTGAACTTCTGGCAGCACCTTTTTTGCCCAGCAAAAGTATTCTTAAGCCACAGTTATCTGTACAACTCCACTTTCAACAGTGGAAACCAAGGTTTGGACCTAAGCTAGCAGAAGTAACCCAGAAACGTTTAATGAACATTAACAGACTTTGCTCAGGTTTTGTGCATTTCTTGGGATCAAATCAGACTTCCTAAACATCAGATGTCCAAAACCCGCATTAAACAAATGAACAAAGAAAATTTTATATACTACTCAGGAGGTAACGCAATTTTGGTCTTTGGCTAACAGAATCAAATCAGTGGGTGTAAATCTAGCACAAGAGGACGTTGAGCAAAGCACGCTGCTGCTCTAAGTGTACTGTTATGAAACTCTTGCTGTTCTACCAAAATCCCCGTTTAAAGTTTCAGGGTTAAATCACAGTGAATAAGAGCAAAATTTGGCCCTCACTTTTGGCACAGTATTGATTGCTTGCCATCTTTTTATTGGTTTCATTTGCTAGAATAGATACTATTTGAACTTACTTTTAAAAGTGTATTTCAACATTACTTAAACACAAACAGAGGCTAATGTGTCTAGCTTTCAGATAGCTTATTACCATTCGAATACTCTGTAGATAAATTATATTAAAAGAAAAAAAAAACCCACCCTGTTTCAGCTTCTGACTCATTCTAAATGGAGACTTAGCTCTAAGTAATCAAAATTGCTTTGGTTGTGCATAGCAGCATTAAAAGCCTTGTCCACTAATGGAGTGAAGCGGCTCCAGTGAAGCAGCCTTGCCCCCTCATTATGTGATCTTGCAAGTGCTGTTTGTCATCGTCGCTTGCCAGTCTCAATCTAACTGTACTGCTGGTGCGAATTAATGGTAATTCGTTATGACATGCTGTGTCCTTCTAGTGAAACAACAATATGGATCTCGTAACACCCCTGCCCTTCTCTTCTTTCCTCCCCACACCTCCCAGATCCTTTTCCCACCTCAAAAGACAGCCCCTGACTTAGTCTTCCAAATCCTTCTGAGTAACCGGTGTGTCAGGGTGTATTGTGGCTTCACTGATGGAAAGCACCCCACGCTCTTCTGCTGACACGTTAGAGACACAAGCATCAAACGAAAGGCAGCACTTTCTCGTGGCTGAGGCAATCTCATTGCTGGTGGAGGACTTGTACTTCAGGGGAAAGCTGTCCATGCACATGGGTATGATCATCCAGCACCTTCTGCAGCTGAAGAGCCCTACCAACAGCATGCTGCAGCAAGCAGGAAAGATCAGTGGGTAACATTTTAAAATCAAAGTTAGCTGATATATGTGGAGTTTTGATGGATGGCTACTGTACTTAAACACTATTGGTTATTACTAATTTATTGAACTTTTACTTCCATCCTGACTGCAAGAAATGGCCTTAAGAAAGGAAGCTCAGAACTCAAGAAATCTGCACCTTGCTTTTCTCCAGATTTCTTTGTCAGTTTATGACAGATGCTTATGCTCCCTTTAATAATAATCTCTACTTCTTGTCTTTTGGTTACACTGTCCTTTTAAATTACAAAATGTATTGTGAGGGCTGTCTCTTCTTTTGTGTGTATAGAGGAGTTCCTACAAGGGAGCCCTGATTTCAGCTGGGGCTTCTGTCCCAGATTCTCAGCTGGTGGAAGTTGGCTGAGCGCCACTGAAGTCATTAAGTATATGTGAAAGGTCTACGGCGTATCATTGGTGTTGTTATTTGCATTGCTGGAGAGAGGGATCTTCAGCAATGGGATCTTAGTTCATATCTTAGAGAATTAATGTTCAATTCTCCAAGATATGCAGTTTTTTCTCACTTCAGCTATTTTCATTTAAAATGCAAAGACAATTTGTATGTGAAAATTGAACATTTTTCTTTTGAGATATCAGCTTTGAAACAAAATATACTTCGGGGGGGGGGAACTGTTGAAGTTATTTACTGAAGGTAATGTTTTTTAGTAGATTTTTCGCATAAAAATCAACCCACTGTAATTTCTCAATCTAAAAAAATATGTTGGGGAGGAAGTAAGAAAAGGAGGGAAGTTCAGGTCAAACCCTAGAATTATTTTTTTTTTCCAAAGAAGATTTCCGAAGAATCCAGAACTGATTAAAATGAAGGTTGTAGCTCCAGGTTCATCCTAAGTAACAATAGTCAAACTTCTGAAGTTGCTATATTTTGAAGATTGTCTTCTGAACCTTCCTTTGTAGTCAGCACAGAAATATTCTTTTCAGCAAAAATGCTTCAGCCCCTATTAGGCCTTTACAACATGTAGGGCGGTCTGTCCATCTCTGCCAGAGGGAGCCTGAGCTGACTATGTTCTTAACCTGTGCAGCTGAATTTAGGTTGGGTTAGTCATCGCTTGCCAGCAGGTCATTGACTCTGGAAGGATATTTTTTTTATTGATACTAAAAGGTCCACAAGATGATCTATTATCATTGAAATATAATGTAGACCCATCTACAAGGCTATTCATCAGTAACGAGGTTAATGCCATTACCCCCATTCCACAGATGAGAAACCTGAAGCAAGGGAAATGACTTGGCAGAGGTCAGCCAGAAAAGACATGTTTCCCCCCACATTCCACCCTCATCCTACCCCCAGTCTTGTGGTATTTATTAGGAGAAAGCAAAAGCAAGGTTTTTTTCTAACCTTAAGTCCTGGAGTCATGTTTTCATATGTTAGACTTTCAGCTAAATTAGTTCTTTCCCCAGTGGATTCGAAGCTTGAAGATGTGATTTCTAACAGTTCAAAGCCAACTAAATAATCTCCTACAAGAGTTCATGTATAAATTGTGATTTTGGTGTTTCGAAGTATGCCTGACAACAGCACTCGCAGAATCTACTGCATCCTAAAATAATCTCATGGTTTTTTGGACTATTTTGTGTGCAAGATTAAGGATAGATATTTTGGAGGCTGTGTCCCTGTGGAGATATCATAGAAGTGGAGGAGGTCAGGACCCACGGAGGAGGGGCCAGTTGCTTGCTTCATGTTCCACACTGTGCCCAGTAGGCAGCACCAACACTAAGTTAACAGGTTTAGTGTAAGCTCAAGGATCTCTGTGCTATGAAATAATTTTTCAGACATGCAGCATATATATAACAGGTGATACAGCCAAAATGACTGTTATATATGCTTCAGGATCAATACTAGAGGTAAGGGTGAATACTCTAGCAAATTAATAAATAAATAAATCTTAATTTTGCTGCTTCAGAAGGGTAGAATTGTCAAGATACTTAACTCTATGCCAAGCATCTTACCACATCTCCCTGCTGAAAACAACAGCAGAAGTCCTAGCTGATTTCAGTACTGCAGGATCAAGCTCCAGGTGTTGCAGGGCACTTGCATACTCAATGCAAAGAACTTTGAGTTCTTTGAACTGGGGAAAAATATCTTTAATTTAGATTACATATAATCATTTTTTATTAGAGCTTTAACTTGGTTAAGTATAATCAGTCAGCTATTGTATAATTTAAATGGCCAGTGATTGTTATTTGATAATAAGAACTTACATTTATATAGTGTTGTATATCCCAAAGGGATCCCAAAGGACTTCAAAGACTCAACAATAAAATACACAACAAAGTAAACATTAATTACAATTACACCATTACTAGAAAATATGAGGATATTAAAAATCTGGCAGTCTGTGGCTTGCTTCTGCTCTCATTTGAATTCATTAGCCAAGCTCACCCAGAGTGCAAATGGATTATTAGTGGTTCTGCCATATCTGATTTAAGAAATGTTCTGTACAAGTATTGCAGTGAGAGCAGAGGGTAGAAAAGGGTGTAAATACCCTTTTGAGGTTGCCTACGAAGTCAGCTCCACTTATGCAAGTCGCTTAAGTGGGATGTTATTATTAAACTCTGAGCCAGTTGAATTCATCCCTCTCTTATTTGGGCAGTTGTCATACTGTGTTAGGCTCTGTGAGGCTGGTTCCTTGTTAGATAGGAGATGGCTAAACAGGTTATCTTTCAAATGCCACATGCCTACAACATCAGAGTGGGGAGTCATATAGTGCTTTGTACAACCTGTTCTTTTTTTCATATGTAAGTCTTAATAGTTTAAACTTCAACCCTCTTATTGTCATTCTTGGGTTATCAGTGCTAACACTTCACTGAAGTGAACAGAGCAGTTTATTGCTCTTGAGCTGCCCTTTCAGTTTTTTGTAGGTTCAAGTTCAAATTTCTTCACCGAAAGGGTTGTCAAGCACTGGAGCAGGCTGCCGGGGAAGCTGTTGAGTCAGCATCCCTGGGGGTATTTAAAAGACATGTAGATGCCGTGCGTAGGGACATCTAAGTGCTAGATGGAGGCCAACCGTTAATCTGAAGGGTCTTTTCAAACCTAATTCTACAATTTTAAGTGTCCAGCTTTGTACTTTCTTTCCTTAATTGCATATTGTCAATGCTGAAGAAAAAGATGAAAGCTTGAGGGATGTTAAAGTGTTCTACTGTAGAGTCTTAGATAACAGGATCCTGAAACTGCAGGTGAGAACTGGAAAACCCACTACAGCAGGCACTTCATGGACAAGTTGCATGAAGGCGGTCCCTGCCTTTGAGAGGTTGCTATCTAAGACTTGAAAAACACTAAAATGAGAATCCTGGAATTGTTTGAGAGGCAATTTGCTGAAGTGATGGGACTGCATTCAAAGTAAAGTCTTGCTGACCACAAAAATAGAGCCAGGAAGTCAGATGCTATTTTTGTGGATGGGTAGCATAGGTGTCTTGTTTTGTGCTGTTTCTTTTCTAATGTAGAATAAATTCTAGCCTATTTCTGAAAGATTTCCAGAACCCTCTGAAATCCTCTTGAATTATGAAGTTTTATCAACTCTTGAGACAAGCTGTTTGCACCTGGAGATAAAGATACACTACTATTAAACATAAATTTGGGGATATCCAAGAGGATATGTAAACTACCTTTTTTTTTTTTAACTGGTTTGCAAAAGTTCTTGCCTATTGAGATGGTTTTCAGTTTCTAAAAATATTAATTTTCCCTGGCCTTTGGCCACAACATATGAAAACACTTTCTTCTTAAAATCATAGTTCTTAATCTCAGAGTTTTTCTTTAGTTCTGTTTTAACACTCTTAATCATTGTGTGAAAGTTGTTTGCTGATAGTCTGTCTTGTTTTTCAGATTTGTAATGAAGCATGAGGGATTTTTACATTTTGTGGTGAAAGTTTTGCATGGGTCTTACTGTAAACCTTTCACAATGTCTTTAATTTGTTTATTTTTGGGAGATGGAAGAAAGGGAAATGGTGACTTACAGACAAGTTTTTCTGCTCCATTTCCTCTAGCAGCAGATGATAATTCTCAACTACAAAAGCTGTTACGCCCAAGACACTGAGCTCTAATTTTTGATCATAGATACATGCACTGGTGGCCTATTTACTAACCTGTAATCTGCAATAAATTGGGTATAATATAGTTAAGAGCATAATCTTTGAGTAAAATTAAGCAAACATGCTTAAATAAATATCTAGGTGGAACCTTCTGAAGTTCCCTTCCACTGTGTCTTGGATCATACCTTTCTGATCCCACTGCAGCCAAGCGTTGGGAATCAAAACATATGTAACTCCCAGGGAAGTGTTATAAAAATGTTGTTTCTTTCTGAAACTGTATTTAAGAACAGGTTGAAATATAATAAGGGCACTTGGGTCCTATTCCAAGGTCTAATGGTCACAAGTCTTTCCACTCATCAGTGATACACAAACTAATAGAAGAATGCTAAGTTGGGCAGTGTTTTGTGTGTCATGCTATGTTCAACACAACCCTGTTATAAATGGACGTATATGAAACACGAATTCAGCTTCCATATGGGAAGTTGTAGCTTTCCACTTACTGCTTTGCAGCATGGTAGGAAATATCCCTCTTGTTCTGGTTAAAGTTCTCTTATGTTTCGAAAAGTCTGGATAGATCCTATTTAGAAGATAATCCAGCCAAGGACATAATCTTCTCTGAAATGAAATCAGCATTCTCCCTTAAAGAGATATCTTTAAATTATTTTAACTTTTATGAACTTACTTAACAGAAAACTTTAAGCCTGCCTTTTTTCCCTTTTTAAAATAGTCTGATTATTAGTTGGAATTTAAGGACTGAACTTGTAATTATTAATCAATGTCTACCTGTGGGAGCAGGAACTAGATAGAACCTCATGTTTCACTTATTTAAACATAAATCTCTACAATTTGACATTAAATAGATTTCCCTGCGTTACTAGTAGTAGCCTTCTCTGTGCCTGTAGGCTATCTACTAAAAAGTGAAAAAAATGCGTGCATATGTGGGTGACAGATGTCACAAAATGTGACTAGCTTTGTTGCAAGTATCATTAGAAACAGGTGGATTTTATGGACTTAACACGTAAATGGAAGGAAGACTGGATGAAATATTTTTATTTGTAGTAAAGCCAGATAGTGTTCACATCATTTGAAATCCCAACGGTAAGGACTTAGGTACAATGTGATAATTGCAGTGATTTTAGAAGGAAAGAAGTAGTAAATAAAAGATAAGAAAGATTACGTCAAGTCAGAGCTTGAATTTTTGTTAAGGTTTGTGTTCTTAGAACAGAGGCAGCATGTACAGGACATAAGGAATGGTGTTGCATTAGTGAAAGTAGGCATCTGAAAGAAAGCAGTCTGTGTTTGAGGGAACATTGAAACTGTTGAAAAGAAACTGCTACTTTCACACTGTCATATACAAAACTCACGATGAGCCTAGCAATGAACTGTAGAGAAAGCCTCTGTTGTTTGTCCAGGAAAAATTGTGTACATCTAGTATAAATGGCTTTGGCTTCAGTTTTTGTAGCATTTAATATCAGTCTGGAAGACTCAGAGGAGAGATGATCTAAATGAGATCATGAAATTACTGGGATTTTGTTATGAAAACTTTTTTCAATATACTTTCACAAAACACCATTAAAATGTTGAAAAAAAAATGTTAGAATTAACCTCAAGAGTGGGAAATAATTGGGTATTATTACTGCAAATTCTGTAAAGCATCTCCTTTGTATGTTTATAGCATGCAGAAAATATAAGTAATAGCTGATTAGTAGTCTTGACTTAGAACTCTGTTTCCTTCGCATATTGGATAAATCTCCTACTGACGGATCAATCATTTAATCAATCTACTAACGTGGCCTTCAGCACTATAGTATCTGAGTGCCTCCCAGTGTTGGAACGCTCAATAATGCTTGGTTTTTCTCCAGTTACTCTGTACTCCTTAATTTGATTTAGTTCTTAGTTACACTGATGTAAATCTAAAACTACTCCATTGATTTTGATGGAGCAAGCCAGCATTTGTGAGCCTGAAGAGCAGAATCTAACCCTTCACTTGCAATTCTCCAGCTATTCTTAAGTTGTACTAATAATATTTCTTGGCGTTATTAATCTTCTCTCTCATTTATTCTCCCTGTTCCTGCTGCATCTTTTTCTTTTTCTTTTTTCTTCTACTGCTTTGGGTATGATCCAAAGTCCACTGAAATTGCTGTCAGTCTTTCTAATGATTTCAGCTGACTGTGGCTCAGTTTCCCACTTGCCCCTCTCCTTTTTTCCCCTCTGCAGGCCCTGAAGGTTCCTGTGTGAGTTTGTGTCCTTCTGAGTACAGACTTCCAATTAAAGTTACGTGTATTCCTGCAGTCCTGTGAATAAGCACCTTGCTGCACTGGGATTCCAATCCCCATCTTTTCCTTAACACCCATTGCTTCCCTCAGTTTAATTTTCCTTTAACAAGATCCCCCTCTCCTCCTCAGGCTGCAGGTCTTGCTCTCAGGTTCAGCGTCTCGTATTTTAGGGAGAGCTTTGCTAAGGGCCTGACCTGAGTTCGGTGGAAAATGAATGGAGAAACCCCACTTACTTCCTTGAGATTTTTGCTCAGGGTAAAACATTGTAGTGAATATGAAGAAGGTTTTGAATGAGATAATTGCAGCTCTTCCTTTGATATATTTTTTTTCTTTTCTTTCCCTTCCCTGCCCTCAGTGTTGGAAGCAGAAGAAAAGAAGAAGAGGAGGAGTTGAGAATTTAAGCTGGGAGACTTGGCAGGTAAGAGGTGTATTTTCTTACTTGCCAGCAAGGTGTTTCTGGAAGTGCTGATGTGAATTGGCAGCAGGTTGGCTCAGCTCTGGGGGACAAGGCTGGCCCAGGACCTGCACAGTCAGGTTGGGTTCCCTGTTCTTTTGCAGCCTTTCTGCATAACCACGGGCAAATGCTTCACTTTGCTGGTTCCTCACCTGCAACTGGGGCAGAACTGTTTCCCTGCCTCGGGAGGGCGGCCTGGGGAGAAATACAATAAAGGCTGGGAAATAGATAATGAGGTGGTATAATAAATGGCAGCCTGAGTGAGCTACTTGGACAAAGTTGCCCGGCTCAAGGGTGACAACTGTGTTGTGTGGACAGCTGGGCTGGTGTTTGTATTTCTTCAAGAAACGTTTTACTGAGGTCCTTGTGTGATATCTGTAACTTCACTGTGTTTTCTTCTTTGAAGACTCATTTGATTACTTTAGTCTCGTTTCCTGTTCTACATGGTTTTTAAATGGGGTCGAGGTGAAATACAGTATAATCAAGATGCAACACCTGCTTTCATATAAAAACTGTGCTGAAAGCACAATAAAAACTTTGGAAAGCCAAGCACTCACTGTCAGAGAACTGCAGTTTGCAAAGACAGTTCCTAAGGGCTTACTTGAGGCACATCTGAGGACAAAAGCCTTTTTTTCAGGGACAAAAGCCACAGCTAGGCTGCCAGATTTCAAACTTTCCTCCGAAGGTTGAAGCACTGGAGTTCTTTTCAGAGGAAGAGCTCAAAGAATTTTAAGCATAGTATTCCTTAATCTTGTTCTTGGAAAAAGTTGTACTGTTTCCAAAATGCTCAGCCTGAGGCAGTCATGCATCATAGATAAATCAGCCAAAATGACAAAATACTGGTGGGGTATGAACAACTGCAGGTAGTTGTTTAATCTCTTGTGTCAAGTAATCTTAATAACAGGTGTAGCTGCTGATCCAGTCAATTATATAAATTGTTCTGCAGTCTTTCCTGGGTTCTTACTGACGCAAAGCTATTGATACATAAGATGTGCCTGAGCAAGACTGCAGTACTTGGCCCTGTGACTCTGTCTTAAAAGATAAAGCTTACCCAAACAGGGACTGACTGATCTATTTCTGCTTCTCTGCCTTTTCTTCATAATGCACTGCAGCAAGAATCCTGGAGGTTTTTTTCCTCCCCCTCCTACAAATTTGTGAGAATACATTTAAATTTTAATATTCAGAAACCTGGAAGATGTAAATAACACCAAAATGAGTATTGCCTGTCTGAAATTCCCTGCTGGGTCCACCTGTCATGCTTTGTCTGATGTAGGGATAGTAAGCTCTGTGGGGCAGCGAGTGCCTCCCTTACTCATCTGCACAGACCTCAGTGCAGTGGCACTGTGCTGCTTTTTGGAGGGGCTTTCTATCAAGATGTAACACGAGAAATACGTAACTCCTGTGACTGAGAGTTTGCAGGCACATAGAGCAAGTTTGCCCCAAACTCAGAGGTCAAAAGAAATTTGTGGCTGATAAAAGAATAAATCATTTTCTAATCCAAAATAGTTTGGTCCCTAGCACTTATAAGAAAACTCATCAATACAAACTAAATGTATAACATTGTAGAAATATTTTTTTTAGTTGCAAAATTTTTCTGAGAACGAAGGATTTGTTTTTTACCGTGTATGTCGCTAATAGACCTCTAACAAGCTGTACATGAAGATGATTAGGGATGTGTTGTTTGGTTTGGAAGAATTTATCTTCTGGGTTTGGATGTTTGGGGTTTTTTAATTTGCGAGTGCTTTCTTGGTTTCTTGAAGTTTTCAAAACCATATACTGGCATCTGTTTTTTGCTGTGAAGTTACATCATCTCTGAGCAAACCCAGTGTAATGCATCAGGCTGTCTCCCTATGTGTGCTGGGTCATATGTTTAGTATTAAAGCTCAGTTTCTGTGCTTTTTCATAACAGTTTAGTTGTCTGCTAGGAACTGGTAGTTAAAGTATGGCAGACTTCAGATAATTCTTCAGGCTTAGCCTCTGTTTCCAGTGCTTTTGATCAGAACACGTTTAGCTCTCATATTTATTAATTATCTTTTCATGTGCTCCTTTTGATTTTTTCATAGAGGTACCTTCCACACAATAGGAATAGTGAGTGATTTCTTATTACAGATCCTTAGCATATAAATATTATGTTACTATAAACTCTGATCAAATTTGGACTGTAAGTGCAAGTAAGACTAGAAAGACATAGATCCTGCTACAAAGAGTTTGCAGTTAAAGTGGTAACAAGTGAAATGGAAAGGGTGAAGAAGACAACTGTCAAATCCAGCATGTTCATGTATATACAAATGTATGTAGAGACATACGTACCTTTGTTTATCCCTGCAGTCTAATTTAACATCTTATTTTTTAAAAAATGACAGTAGAAAGATTAATCTATTAAAAATTTGAACCATGTGGCAGAACTTGTCTTACTGATGAAAATGAAAAGCAGCCAGAGATTGAAAGGGGGATGGGGGGAGGATGGGTGTTGGTATTTTTTCTGGATAGGTTGTCTTAAAGACATTTAAAGAAAAAAAATATTATTCAACCACTTCCCAAATAAAGTAAAAAATTTTAATGACTTTTCCCTCTCTATGCTTTTGATGAGAAAGAGTGGGTATTAGTACATTTGCAGAAACTTCCTTCATGCAGATGTGTTAAAGTACGTTAAATTTGTATTGTGCAATTTGGACACCCATTGTAGGCTGGAGAGCATAGCTCTATGAAACAATGAAAAGGAGTTTGAGGTTGTACGCTTGCCTCAGATTTTTGTCTCTAGATTGGTAAATAATATAAATGTTCCCAGGCAATTTCCCATTATAATCCCATTTCTTGTTGCAGATATGGTTTTGGTCAACCTGAGAATTTGAGTCTGTTTGTGTGGCAACGGTGGGAAGTGGGTTGGGAGGAATTGCTGTTACTGTATTACTTCCCCTCCAAAAAGGTCTCAAAATGAAACCAACTGCTAAATTGGTAATCTGCAAGCTCACAATATTTGCATGCATTTCTGAGTGTGGCTGTGGGCGGGAGGAAGCCCCTGTTCTTGCACACCATTTGTTTTCTGTGTCACCCTGAACTTTGAGATCTGAATCTTTTATTTGCATGGATGGCTTTTAGTTTTGGTTTTTGTGCTAGCTTTTGTAAAAATCCATGACTGAGGCTTGTTTGCAGGAGTGGCTTGTGAGTGGGTACCTATGTGTCATTGATCGGTAGACCTACAGGTCTAAAGACTGTCATGTTTATGTCAAAAGAACAAGTCCAAACCGTATTGTGATATATTATTGGAGTGTTCGTATGCGAGGGTGCTTTACTGTTATGGCTTTGTGGATTTCAACTGCAAGCACTGTTGCCTAAGAAGGAATTAGGATTTTTTTATAGCTCTGAAGAGGCTTTGGATAAGGTTCTTGCCCCTTCATTTTACATCCAGCAGTTTCTGAGGTAGCTGAGAATCAGTGGATGACTATTCCTAGATGACACAAGTTAAAATCATGCACATCCTCCAGTGATGGGACCAAATGGGAAATGATAACTGAAGAAGCTGAGTTCACCAGAAAATGTGTATGAAATGTCCTTTCACATGTTCTACTCTGACAAGCAGAAGCTATTGGTTTATTGCTCTTTTTTTTTGTTTTGTTTTGTTCTAAAAAGTTTCAGTGCAACCAAGACGATATTTTTTTTTTTTTTAAATAATCTTGATGGGTTTGGGAATCACATTAGGTAGGATGGGTGGTGACCTTTTGCCTAAATATTATGAGCAATGAAAATCACCTGGCTCTAAGAAACAGCAGAGTAGATGACTGATCAAATGGGATGTTTTCCTAAAAGCAGTGTTGCTAGGGCAGCTGAGATGATGTTGTGAGTGAGAAGGCGGCACTAGAGTTTGAAGAAATGTCATAAACCTAAAAATGCCTTGGATCAACCTGCTTGGGATGTGAAATTGTAATCCGGTGGCTCACACGCTTGTTTCTGATTTCCTCTTACAAGTGAGCAAATTTTATATGTGCATGGCTGGATTAGTTTTACCTCTTTAGTTTAGGTCAGAGTGGTCCTGGTCATTTTTGTGCTAATGATTTTGCTTGTTCTTTAGAAAAAAATTTTTAGAAATTGCGAAGTTGCCCCTGGAGATAAGCGATTCCTCTGCCTTCCTCTTGTGAACAAGTTGGTTTTATATATGTCCTGCACATGGGTACACTTTGATAGGTGCATAATTTTCTTTCTGAAAACCAGATAATATGAATAAGTGAATCAGTAGTTAAAAGCTCAAGTATTTCATTCACGCTTCCCTGTGGGAAGTCCCGTTGCTGTTTCCAGTCCTGGTCCGCAGGATCTAACCAGCCCTGGTGTAGCTGGGCCAGCTGAGGGGCAGGATTTCTAAAAAGGTTTGCCTGCCTTTGGCTTTGAGGCTTATGTGTGGGTGTTAACTTCTTGTTCATTCTTTCCGAAAGGGGAAATGCTCTTTATTTGTGGGGAGGTTGGGGGGAAGAGTCAAGAGCTTTATCTGGCTTTCCTGCTTTCTGTGTGTGTTTAGTAATGTTGCTTTCTACTGGGAGGTGTTGGTACAGCTTACCTGGAAGTAGTGTGCATCTGGGCTCCTTTTCAGAGGTGATGAGTAAGTCTCCTTCTGAAGCTGACGTGGTGTGTGGGCACCTCAGAACCTGTGAAAATCGGCTAGTGAATATTTCTCGTGGTTTTCCTTAAACGTCACTTAAAAGTTAGTTAAAATTCCAGCAAATGTCAGCTCTAAGGAGCTGTTAATCTTCACTGAAACACAGGGTCAATGCAGTGGACAAATCCTGCTTTCTCTCTTGGGTCAATATCAGGATCATTTACAAAATTCCAGGAAGTTTTTGTTTCTTTTTCTGCTTCCAGTCAGGTATCTGTTGAACAAAGGAAAGAGACCACCTCATTTACCAAAATCAGTTCTGAAGTGTAAGTAGCATTTGTGGTGTTTGCTCATGTGAAAAATCATAGCTTTTGATTTCTAGAGTTTTAATCACTTTAAAGATGTTAAACAGATTAATTTAACTGCATGAATATGTGATCACATATAAACATAGAATGATTTAATCAAGTAAATTAACATGGTCAGTGTAAGGGTGTGAGAATGTAGATGCACATACTTTTCATGTGGAAAGTAGTGACCAAACCAAGTCCCTGTTTATGCCGGGCAGGTGAGACCCACAGCCACAGCTTGTAGCTGCAGCCATGGGTGCAGGTGTGTGTTTGCTCCATGGCTTCTCCGGAAGGAGGACTTCAGGTTTCAGTGCCTACACTTCGTGGATCAAAGCGCACTTTGACTGTGGCTTCCTCTGAGAGGAAACAAGATCTACCAGAAAGTTACCTGGATGATTTGTGTTGGTTATCTGCAACATAAACTCACCACAGAGTAGCTCGCAGTTGTTATACCATTTCCTGTTATGGCACAGGGAACATCCAAGCCTGAGCGTGAGAGAAAGAGAACGGAGAAATATTGGGCAAGAGCTTACAAAACAATTTCCCGTCAGGAGACTTGATATCAAGTGAAACATCAGTAAAACGGATTTCAGAATTGTTTTTTGTTGTTGCTGTAAGCACAATTACAAGCTTTCCAGTTTGTCTGACCCTTCATCCTGAAATGCTGTCGCCAGTATCATTGGCAAGCCAAGTGTTGCTAACATACTCAAATGCACAGCAGAGTTCTGGCTCTTCAGTGTCTGGACCGACTCCCAATATTAGGAACAGGAGTCAAACCGCCATCCTTTCTCCTGTGCTAACGCACACCCCGCCATTAGCAGTCTGAAGGCAATTTTAATAAAATACATAGCCCTGCTGAGCTGGTCTCAGAAGATAAATAAGTGATGTAGAAAAGAAGCTTTTGTTTAAAAGTAATTATTTAAACTATGCATTACAGGTAATTTTCCTTTACCAGTAAAGCAAATGCTATCAGAATTTCAATAATAGCTTTGTGTTACTTATCTAGATAACATGATATTGTCATTTCCAGGAGCTTAAAATGCGGTTTTATTTTCATTTGTGTCAAATATAAGGGTAAATGAGACCTGAAAAAAAAAATATTAAAAAAAAAACCCCACACCCATGGGTTTTGTATAATTTTCTGAAAGCAGTATTTTGTTTCCAACCTTTTATGGTAATATAATAGTCTAATGATAGTTTCATAAAGTGCCAACTTAAAACAGTAGGGTAAGGAGCATCTTATTTTCTGTTAGCATAAACATGCTGCATTTCACATTTGACAGAAAACATTGTTCTTTGAAAAGGCTTGTCAATAATAACCATAGCAGCATGGTAACATTATAATATACATGCAGGCATAGCCAAACACTAAGTGCTTGAACCTATCTGTAGCTCAGAAAAATCAGAGGTGTCATTTTTACCCAAGACATTTTTCACTTTCAAAAATTAAATTAAAAATTTAGCCTCTGTGCTGCTTCCTCTCAGCATTATTTCTAGAGTGTAAACCTCTCTAATGATCACAAAATAGTTTATTATAAGGAAGATGAAGCAATTAAGTACGGAAAGCAACTTTTTCTTTTCCTTGAAGAATTAACTTCTCAATATTGGATCTTTAACTGAGAGGACGGGCATTTTGTTATAACAAAAACTTTTATTAGTATTATTATTATACCTATCGTGGATATTTGTATATTTTCTATATCAGTTAGGGATGAAGGAAGGGATGCTGCTTTGAGAGTTGACAGCCTGAAGCCCTGATTGTGCAGCTGAGCCCATGTGGGGTTGTCCCCTGTGGTGCTCAGCTGCAGCCGTGGCTTCTAGCTGAGAGCCCCGTGGCGTGTTTTGGCTGCCGGGAGGTACGGCACGAAAGATACCTGAGTGCGTTAAGGGCAGTTTTCAATCTAAATTTAGGCCTAAATTGTGCCTAATCCCAAATGTATTGTTTTCTTACTTGGATGTCTCTAGGCCTTCAGAAATGCCTAAAGCGGAGGCCCAGGGATTAGGTGGATTTTTAGATCATTTACATTGGGCCGTAGTCTGTCTGTGCCAGCATTTCCAATTACCCAAAATGGAGAAAATAGCATTTCCCTACTTCAGAGAAGATTTGTGAGGATCAATGTGTTTGAGATTGTGACAGTAGGATATATCTGTAACTTACATAGGTAATAGATCAACTTAAATACTTTTAATAAAAGTAGGCACGATAACTCATTGCTCTGTCACAGGAATATTGTGACGCTTAGTGTTTGTGATCTATGTGAAAGAGGTTGAGATCTTTTGATTAAAAAGTGATATTGATATAACTGTGTGAATTATGAGCGCGCCTGCTTCCACGCTGAATTTACTTTTCGACCTAGCTCGGCTAGAGTTTTAATCCGCAGCAAGCGAAAATTGTTGTCCCCTCTCTGGAAAGTTTCGCCCGTTTTGAGCTGCTGACCCTCGCTCGGCTTTCGCCCGTTTCTTCTGTTCGGGGACAGGATGGGGCAGAGCAGGCAGCTGACGCCAGGCGGAGGTCTTGCTGCCGAAGAGCCCGGCCGATAGCAAGGTAGCATTGCAACTTGGAGCTGGCAGGCAGAAATCAAAATGCCACCCTTTGGCTGTGGAAAGAGCTAAAGATTTGTCTCCAGCAAGTGATAGGCGCCAAGGTACTGTCGCCTGTTTTCTAATTTTAGCGGGAAGGCTGGCAGGGATCTTACCTAGACAGACAAGTGTTTTTTTTCTGCCCGGGCCGATCTGCTGCCGCAGGTCCTGTTCCAAATTGCTCGGCTCGGTGCCTCCCCAGCTTTCGGGAGGTGGTGTGCTGGCGGGAGGGAGAGGGGAAACCCCTACCCTTTTCTCAGAAGGCTTGTGAAACTTCTGAGCCTGCTTCAAGACAGTAAAACTCATACCTTATACTAGCTGTATGAAAAGGAGTGTTTGTAGGAGTGTTACTAGCAATGCAGCGATTGATTTATGAAGCCCGTTTGAAGTGCCTGTGATGGTACGTGTGATTGCACCCGTATAAGAAGCTCCTGCCTGTCCTTTTGCCTAGTGACTTGGGTGTGGTTCCACTACAGAAGCAGAAGCGGTTAGGGGAGTCCACAGAAGGGGAGAGAGCATGGGTCTTCCCCCCTCCAAATTGACTGGGGCTCATTACACAGCATTTTCTGCCAAATTGCTCTGGTTTTGACTTTTGATTTTGGAAACGACTGTCTAGAGAAAAGTATGAAGGAGTCTGAAATAGTTTTCAGCCTCCTTTTTTCCTTGATTCACAAGTCAGCTTAACAGCTTAGAGGCTATGCTCTGCAATGCATCCGCCTCTTGCAGAGCAGCATGGTATTTATGGTGTCGCTAGAAACTTCTACAGCAGGGAGCTGGTTGGCCATTTGCAGGGTGGGCTATATTGGCACTCTAACCATTTTAGAGGTTTCAGAGCCCTTTAGAAAGGTAAATGTGGTTCAATATACCTATTTTGCCCTTGGCAAACTCAAGGAACGAGGGAGAGACTCCAGAAGGTTTCAGCAGCAGAGCCAGAGGTCACTCAAGTCCCCTTCTGGTGTATGGTTTGGTGATGCGCTTACCCACACCTGCTGCTGGAAGAAAGGCTGAAAGAAACCTGCTCCACCGGCCCCTACCCTGGCCATGCACTCCAACAGCTCACCTTTGCCTGGCACCGGGCTCTTCGGCCCCACCGTGAGTCCAACCAGAAGGTTAAGCTGACAGAAGAGTGACTTTGGGAAACAGTAAAGCATTTTCTGCTTAACTCACTGAACTGGTTCCTTGTGAGCTCAGACAAATGCCAACAAGGCACTGTTTTTGTACAGTCTTAAACAGCAAACATGAAATGATTTGTCACATTTTGAAAATATCTGTAAGGACATGGCAGGTAATAGTGTAGCTGTACTTTTCTTCAAATAGCCCATATTCACATATAATCTTAAATTGACGAGAGCCTATTGGCATATATTATTACTGAACTATTAACACTAGCTTTTATTAATGTTTTTCATTCTTGTAATAATGACATGGCCAGTATTTAGCTATTCTAGGCCTTAAGTAAATAATAATTGGGAGTATCCTTTTGTCAAAGGTGGCTGGAGATGGACAATACAGAAGAGTTGATATTTATCACATATTTCAAAGGTCATTTTCACCATCTCCACTAAAAGCTATACTTGCTCCAAGCACATCTTGCTTCATGGAGGATAAGTTCTGCCATTTTGAGAGGGGTATTTTTCATTTGTAATTGTGAATGTGTTTAGTCACATGAGGCTGTCAATCAGTGAGATGAGAGCCCAGTAGGATTGTTTCTGTAAGTGGCCAATTTCCCCCAGCCTTTCCCTCCAAATCAAGGACAGATGAAAGGTCATGATTAAAACAGTGATTTTTTTTTTTTTTTTTTTTTTTTGGTAAATTGTAAGTAACAGTTTGCAACTGTTTTTTTACCAAGATGTCAAAACTGTATTTTATCTTGGGAAAAAGGGGGAGGAAGAAAATTATAAGTTCTTGAAAATGTTGGCCATTTTCCAAATGGTTGTGTTGAAATTTCATTTTAATTATTGTACTTGTGTCAGCTCCTAGCAGGGGTAAAAGGGGGGAAAATAATTCAGCACAGTATTATGCAGCTATGGATTAAACAATTAACAGTGAACCTCTGTATCCTATTAGTATATTTGAATTCATTATTTCAACAAATTGTTTTATGAGCCAGTGACTACGGATTTAACCATTTATTTTGTAGTCAAAACAGAACAGAAGAGTAAGTGTCTTGCTGAAGCACATCTTGATATGTATAAATCTGTCTGAGGAATCAACCTGAGACAGTCAAATAATGCAGATTGTCTCAGGAACTTGGTTTTCTTATGTGCGGTCAAGGAACTCACTGTCTGGGAGGCTTTTGGCAGCTGTCTGGTGATCATTGCAACAGCTACCGTCCCTAAAAGTGTTGAGGACTTTGGCACAATCAGCATTTTCCTGGAAAATATCTCAGTTGGCATTGCGTGTGGTGTTCTCTCGAATATGTACTAACCACTTACAAGTCAGAAATAACACTTCTTGACTGATCATGGCATGTAGATAATCGCCAAAGTAAATACTTCTGTGAGCAATCTGTGGGCTCAATTTTGTGTGTAAGATCTATGCACAATGACCGAATAAAAAGACATCCTCAGGAAGTACCACAGGGCAAATTATCTAACCAAGGGAGGACATCACTGGTGTTTCTCTTTGCAGTTCACATTAGAAGTATTCTAAGACCCTCATGATAACCTCTTGGAATTCGGGCCAGATATATCTTCATAAATATTATTTATGTTAAATATTTTCTTCTCAAATTAGGCATGAAACCAATATGCTGTCTTTCTATGTCGTTAGGTAACACATTTATCTTGATAAAGATGGTAAAATGGGTTATATTCTAATCTTAATAGCTTCTGGTTTTCCATTTAGTGGGTTTTTTCTTTTTTTCAGCAACGGTATGATTTTCCTTTTTGCCTTGAAGAACCCTGTGCCATTGTAATGTGTGATAAAATTTGTGTCATCTTCCACCACCATGAGGGATGTGTAATCGGATTCTTACTCTATCACTGATGATGTGGGCAGTAATACTGGATGACTACAGCCATCTTTGCACACAGATAATCCACAAATTTGATACTGCCCAGGGCCCATGAATCAGGTAGAGTTGACTATTTAAAGGGTGGACAGTGAAGTGAGTGATTTCTGGACGTGTTTTATAACTGCCAAAGTCCTCTCAAAGGAAGGTCCTGTGTTTGATATGTATGTAGTTTTATGACTGCTTTTTGCCATTTCCTCTCACTCTCCTGTGCTGAGGTATCATTAGTTTTAAATTTAAGCAAAGAGCTTCCTCCCCCCCGCCCCGCTTTGTGAGCAGATGAGCAGAAAACGACGGTGCCACCCTCCTTACAAACTTGTAGGTTGGCTAAGAAAATTGACTATTGTTTTTGCTTGTGGTTTGGCTTTTTTGTTGTGCCTTTTTTTTTTTTTTAAGTATGCAAATACTTCTTTGGTAGTCAGTTTAAATTATAGGCAAGATGCTAAAGCAACCTCCTAAGTGTCTGTGGTGGTTGGGGAACCACAGTGTATTCTGCTGCACTTCTGCTGCATACTTTTCTCTTACTTTCCACTTCTGGGTGAGTCACATAAATATCTAGTGCCAAGCTGTAGGACTAAGAGTGTAGCATGAGATGACTATTCTCAGGATTTCTCCAAAACACGAAGGGTGTTGATGTTGCATAGATGTGTTGCTGTGAGCTGTTTATCACTGGGTGCATTGCTGGGGAGGAGGGGTAGAAGCAGAGGTGTTGCTCAGGCTGGTTATGAAGAAGCGTGCTCTGTCATTTTCTTCTCCTGCTTTGGTAGCCTGGATTCACTAAAAATAAGGCATTTCTTGGCTTAGCTTTTTTAAACTTGTTTTATATGTTAACCTCTTTTTGAATGGCAGAATGGAATTAGGGGGATGTGGAAAGGGAGAAGGTTCGGGTACCGGCTGAGAAGACTATTTCAGGGGTCTTAATTTTCCATTGTACACAGATAATGGAAGTTAAAGGTCGGCAAGACAATTGATGTGAAGAAAAACATCTGAATATGGTGTTGGGAACACTTGCAGGTTGTGCCTGTATGAAAATATAAACAGTAGGCCATTTAAAGGGATGAAAAGAAGTGGAAAAAAGTAAATTTTTACATGCACAACCCTTTCCTTCCTTTTCACTACAGGAGAAGGAAAAAGAAAATGCTGATGTGTTTCAGAACCTTTTCTGGAACTCTGAAGTGATTTATAGATGAGGTGTGCTATATACAAGAGCTTTTACTGGCTGCCTTGCCAATGAATTAGGGCCCTATTCTAAAAAAAAAATAAAATGTTAGCACTTTGCAACCATCCTAATCTTCCGTGGTGCGGAAGTCAAATGTAAATTCTGGCTGAATTGGACCCTTGTGGAGGCAGTGTTCAAACAGCCTGTGAGGAGAAGAGAAACCATTCAGGTCTTGGGCCTCTGCGTGCTTCAGAGTCCTTCGATCATTTCTGTAATTCTCTGAAAGCAAACTAATAAAACTTCCTATTGACTTGCACTTGTGTATGCTTTGAGCAGTTATTTACAGTCTACCATCAGCAGATTAAAAATCAATTAAAATCCATAGAAACAGCCAAAGTTACATACTCCTTTTTGCTGGTAACGTTTTTTTTATTTAAAGGTTTTACATTAATACTTGCTGCTTGTTATTACTGAAGATAATGAATCAGATTTAGGCAAAGTCTGTGCGTCTTTAAGTCTACAGATCTGTGCATCTTTAACTTTACAGAAGCCCTGCTAAGAACCTCTTATCCACTGTGCCTCTTGCCCTCTGTAGAAATAGGAGAATTTATGCAATTCATTTAACTGAAATGGAGATGTTGAAAGCTCTCCAATACTGTCATGATGGATACTATTGCAAATGTGTAGGGAAAACAATAATCTTAACGATAAAATGATAAGTTTAATGCCAGTACATTAGAATGGAAAGTGAATTTTAGTACTCCTAATCCATTAAAATAAAGGAGATTTTGATTTGTATTCCTGATTTTCCATGGAAGCCCCGCAGATTAATTTGGTTCCATCCCGCGATTCAGGGGGAGGCTGCGTGGTCTCAGGGAGGCGGCGCTGGGCTGGGACTGCAGAGACCCGGTTCTGCCAGTGACCTGCTCTAGGGGATTTTGGAGTGTTGCGGGGGTTTCTTCTTGAGTTTCCTCTCCATCTGTTTGCCTCCCATTCTTTGCGAGTCTAATCTGTTTATACCACTAAACTCTCAAACATAGTGCATCTTTTTAATTTCTTTATAGGTATGTGCTCCAAAGAATATTGAACAGTCATGATATTTGTTCCAATATCTTATTAATATGTAGATGGAAATGATATAATCTACATTCCTGACTATTGTTTTTATTTGTCCTGTCTGTTTAATATCTTAATGCGACTTTTATCTCAAATAGAATTTACAGTAACTAAAGTAGCTATGACTGCAGTGTGTTGCAGCGGTGTTCAGGTACCAACCAGAAAAGACAATGCTCATTACACAAGAAAAACAGAAAATCCAAGCACTGAGAAACTGGGGGGTGGGGAGGCATAATTAAGGTAACTTGTGCAACCTTAATTTAGTCCTCTTGTGGGTATGCGTGTTGGTAGAATGCTCTATTTGATATGGTATACTGGCTCTGTTGATGAGAGACTGCAGAAAAGTCAAAAAGAAATTGCTTTATCAGAGAGTAGTCTGAATAATATATCATAAATAAGGCCAGGCTTTTACAACAAATGCTGAAAATAAACAAAATATGAACTGGCTGTTTGTTAAGCAAGCAGAATCTATCCCGTGGGTGACATTTTATGTAAAAAAGATTGGCGTGATATATTTATATTCTACCATGATACATATGCACAAGACAACTGAATTAAGATTGTACAGTCAACTTAAATCCTGCAGTTCTCTCAAGTTCTTTACTTTGCCACCTGAATAGTGTTTATGTACATGTGTGTGGAAAAACAGAAATGTCACCCTGTCCATCATACTGACTCCTCGTTGCCCTTGTGAGAATCTCATATCCAGCCGCACTGATTTCTCCCTGTCTCTGCCTATAGCAGCATACCTATAGGCTGCTGCCCTCTCATCACCCTGGACAGAGAGAGAATTGTCAGGGTGCTGGGGAGGGAGGGCAGGTTTTTTTCCTAAACCATTTTCCCTGTTTACCCATTTCCACCAGTCAATTCATGGCTTGTCTATACTGCTAATGGTCTTCTTGCCTTAGTGCCTTTTTTCCCACTAAAGTGGTTCTGGTCTCCACTTTTCAGTGGATGCTGACACTCTCTGCTTGTCTTCATCATGCTCTTCCAGACTAACAGTTCAAGTTTTTCATATTCTCCGTTTGTCCTGTAACAGCCCACAGTTACCTTCTCATCTCCCCTAGCTCCAGGCATCAGAAATCCTCCTCTTCTGGTTCTACAGTCTTCTCACTTCCCTGACAGTATCCCTGAGCACCTTGTTCCACTGTTGTTTTTAGTAATCTAGTAACTCTCTTGGTTCTCTCACCCACCACATGTAGCAGCTCAGAAAGCCATGCTCCCACTCTGCCTTGGTGTGGGCACTGACTGCAAAGGCAAGCCCACCTCCCTGTGGGTGCACGGGGCTCAGGGACGCTCAGGGCTCTGTGCAAGAAGAGCCTGGTCAGACTTGGGCATCAGAAATGGCAGGCATCTGCCCACTGAAGGTGGCGTCTCAAAATTACTTAACTTTTTTCAACTGAGAATATTTTTTGAGTCTTGTCTGTATTTGTAAAGGTTCAGACATTTTCTGATGTGTTCGCCTAACTCCCGCTCCAGGTTTGTATTGTTAGCACTAATAATTTAATTTGCTAAAGTTATTATATTAAGATACTGAAGTTCTTCTGCTTTCCTTTTTGTTACTATGTATACCTCCTAAAATCTGTCAAAAAATATGTCTTTTTGAAGCGATACAAAAATACCATTGCTTTCAATAGTGCTACCATTTCATTCTTGGAACATCATACTGCTTTACTGCTTTCGGGATTGATTCGGCTACCTTTTTCTACGCTGAGCCCTGACTCATAAAAATTAGCATTACATATGTGCTAAATTGATTTCTCAAACAGAGATGCTTTTCTGAGAGGGATTTTACTTCCCAAAAAATTCTCAGCAACTGAGACTGCTCATGTGCTGGGCTATTGGATAACAGAGGGTCAGAGTCTGTCCTCCCATCTGATCCCATTCAAAAAGAAACAAACACAAACTGATGAGGTTTTTCTGTATTTTACTTGAATCCAAAGAGTTGTATTTCCAGATAAAGTTAAGTTTCCTACATTTCTGAGTTATTGTAACATAAAATATTAACTGCCCTCCTAGAGCTATACACTCTTTCAGTTCTTTCTCAGCATATCATTTCTCTTTTTAGATATCTGACCTTTCTGTAATTCTTCTAATCTGTTGAATAGTGCAATTTATCTTTTCTTTACACATCATCTTACTTGGCTGAGTGGAGGGATGCAGGGGATGCATATATCTTCTTGTTACTTTTTTCTGACTCAGTGTTTAGTCATTATTTTCAGTATCATTTAATCTATGGAAAGTTCCCCCATATGTCTAGGCTTGTTTTAAACGTGCAGCTGAGATCTGTACTACAGTAAGCCCTTTTCAGATATGATGCTTTGCAAAGGGCAGAGTTCAATCTACAGCATTTATTGGAAGTGAAGCTTTTTCAAATGCTGTTACTTAAACAAATACTAAAACTTGTGTGTTCTTGTTTTGTTAAACATGTAAATCAGGTTTCCCTACAGATCTTATTTCCCTTAAAGTCCATTTCTTTGTGTTGCCTACAGAAACACTTACAAGAATTAGGTGAGCATACCTAAACTGTGGGACCCTTTGTTACAAGATATTGTAAGTATTAGAAGTTCTTGCAAGAATCCACTAAGTACTGTTAAGCGTAGATATGCAACCTGTGGCTGAGGAAGTTCCTATGTCAGACATCCCTCCATGCTTGTAGATGGTTTGTATCTCTGACTCTTCGCTAGCCAACACTGTTTGGGGCAGGCCACTGGGCTAGGCAGGCATTTGAGCTGAACCAGTGGGCTTGTTATGACATCAGACCAGCTGGGCGTGTCTACTGTTATCAGATGGTTGTAAATTGATAATGTGGTTTCGTACCCACCCCTTGTTCTTCTGATGTATTTGTAATAAATACTTCCTGTTGGGTCTGTTGTCCAGATTCTGTGTTTCTACGTGTACACGTACGAGAATACGTGAGTGTTTCTATGGATGTCATGTATTAGACAAGTCTAGGAGGTCCTGAGTCAGGGTGCGCACAATCCATAGTAGTCTTCCTCTAGATTTCAGTGCATATTGAATCTCAAACTTACCAGTCATTGTTGTAAAGATGTGGCCTCAATATCAGAGTTTACAGGAGGAGCATGAAAAAGTTACAGCAAGCAACTGTAAGAATAATCTCAAAATGATACTACAGAAGCTCTGATTATTAAGTTTGTTTCCTGCAGAAGTTTGCTATTAGTTCATTGAGAATGTTGGACCTACGAGTATTTAGTTTTCTTCAGCAAATATGTTTGGATGTTTAATTGAATGTAGTGGGGTTTGTATCCTAATGGGATGGAGAGCATGGGAAAAGAGGTATTCCTTAACCTTCCTCTTTGCTGTAATTACTGAATAATGCTATTTATGGTAAGGTTGTATACGTGTGCATGTCATGGGAGAAGGATATGGGATTACTTTTTAACAAAGAAACAGAATTTCTTTTCACTGGGAATTAGCATTGTGACTCTCGACTTGCTAATTTAAATAACTTGCTGGCTAAACAGACTTTTATAAAGCATTAAATGCTATTATGTTTTGTGAACACTAAACACATTTTCTGAAAATATTAATTTCCCATTGGTTTTCTTGCCTCCTCCTTGTTGCTTTTATTTTAGACGGGGTGATAATCCATCCTCCACACACCAGAGGCTGGGGATTTCTGAGACTGCTCTGGTGCCTGGTTTTAGCAGTACTATTCCCCTCTCCTATCGCTTTTACCTCTGTTCTCGTGAACAGTAGATGCTCACCATGTGGACTGATTCAGGATGAGGGAGCAACTGGTAATGAGTTTGCAGCAACCTGATATCTTTGTTGATAATGTAAGCCCTGAGCTTGGTACCCTAGCAGCTGTGAGCCTGGGTCTTCCTGAATTTCAAAAAACCTGGTGTAGCTAGCTCTTTCTAAACCCTGAAGACCAGTGCAGAAAGTTTATGAGAGAACAACAGATAATTCTGGATTTTTAGGGAAAATCAGTAACTAATACTTGGCTCCAGAGACTGATACACCTCAGTCTGATTGTATTTTCTAGACTAGCTGCCCAAAGAAGGGGTTGACCTTTGCTTGTGAGTGGGGTTTTTTGGGGGGGTGGGGGTGTAGAGGAGGAGGGATTAGAATAAGTTGACGTTCCCTTTTTATAACTACATCTTCAACACTTAAAAACTTGAAAAGTTTGATTCTGATCTTAACTGTTAGTGTGTGGGGAGGTTTTATGACTGCCATTTTTCACAGAACAGCCCAAGTCGGAAGGGACCTCGAGAAATCATCTGGTCCAGCCTTTCTCATTAGTGACTTTTAAACTGAGACATTCCTTGGGCAATCTACCATGGCAAGCAGTTTTTGCATATGAAGAAAAATAAGCTATAAAGTTGAACACTACAGCTAGTGCTTATCTTTAAGTCAAATGGTACTGTAGGCCATGCTCCATTCTGACAGGTTTTAGAAAGTTTGAATGAAATATGACTGTAATCTTGGACATTGGTTATATAGCTCCTATTAACTTGTATTGGCTACTGATTATGCAATTTCTGTGCTGGTCACTTCGATTAGCCTTGATCATTTGGAGGGGTGCAGAAAAAATCAATTCACTCTCCTGGTTTTAATTTTGATAATTCAAATTCACGCTGTTCTTCATCTGCTTTGTTTGATGCTATACATAAATCAAGGTTATAGACGAAACCAATTCGTGAATGAAAAGTTTCAATTTTCTTTTCTTTTTGGCTACAACTATGCAAAGAAATCATCATTTGGGCAACTAATATGCCTAAGTATCCTTCAAAAGGAACTGTGATATATTAGAGCTGTTCAAATGTCCTCACAAATCATTTTGCCTTACAGCTTTGATCCTGAAATATGTGAAATGATGTCTGATTTATGCCACTGATCCTTCTTTTAGATAGTTAAGTGTTCTTGCTTAATGTTATTAAATAAGTTCAAAGCAGCAAATAGGCCATCCTGGGCTGAGGACATTTGAAAAATAGCATTCTCAGCAGGCTGCATATACAATACATGTTCTTTAGTTATTCCCTTTGCTTTTTTGTGGAGCTTTATTGTGCTCACATCTTTGGTTGCGATGGCTTTGGTTTCGGTTTTGGGTTTGTGGTTGGGGTTTTTTGGGGGTTGTTTTTGGTGGTGTTTTTTTTTTTCTTTCCGCTCTTGATAGCTTTCTCCTGGGTCTTGTTTTCACTGGGGTATTTTGGGGGAGCAGTGGGGGGGGGGGGGTGGGGAGAAACAGGACAATATTGGGAAATGGGAAAGATATCACAGCTTCCCCTAACTGGGAGGCTGTTAACATGTGCTAGCAATGGAATAAAACAATCTGTGTGACCCCATCTGAAGCACTAGGAGAAAAAAAAAAAACATCTGAGGGTGTAAATAGTGTAAATAAGTGGGTCAAATTCACACTCTAAGGAGCATAGTAACTCTGACTACTTTTAATGAAAAACTATTAATATGTTGTGATTTCTGTTTTAACAGGCAAAAGGAAAGAGAGAGATGAGAAAACTCTTGATTCTAAAATATTTATCAGTAGAAATATTCCAAACTTGCATCAGAATACCAAAGTGCAAATCTCTTCAGGCATAAGGGTTGCATAGGAATTGCATCAGCTCTAAATTTAGTAAACCTTTTAATGGAAATGTCACACAGTTCAGACACAAGATTTAGGGATTTCAATATGTTATATGAGCTTTATAACCAATATTATTCTGTGAAATTTCAGTAGGAAATATTAAATCAGTATTTCCAGTCTGGTATGATCTTTGTTGAAGCCATGAGAGCCATCTCAGTCACCTGCTGCTGGAGAGGAGCTATTAGCTAGAGACAACTTCTTCCCAACACTATGTTTGCAGCAATACCAGCCCCTAAACATCAGGTTTCGTGTATAAGACTGAAAACAAAAGATTGCATTTGAACATGAGACACCTTACCAGTATCTCTCTGGTTGTGCTCACTTTCATGTCTAAACTTGGCAGTTGAAAGTGGACAACATGATTTTGTCCTCACTTGCATGCCTCTCCAGCTTCTGAGCTGCTTTTATGTCTCTCTCTCATCACTTATATACTCCTGGAGTACAAATGTAAATGCATATAATAGCTTTTCTGGAGTCAGCCCTCTCTGATAGATAATGGTGGGTTTTGTTGTTCACAACTCATTGTACATGGATGGCATTAAATTATATAAGGGGCTCTTTCAGGAGCTGGCTGCATTGGACACATCATGGTTATTTCCCCTGTGACATTAGTGGACTAGCTGACTGTTCCCATCCTAAATTGCTCTGCAGAGGTTCCTGATAGGTTTTTGTAAAATACTATTCTAGATGCTGGCTACACATACATTTATTTAAGCTTGTGGTTCCTGTTATCCTACAAGGTTTTCACAGGGACCACTGCTGACAAGCCAGTAATACAAATGAGACTGATTTGGCCTCATGAAACTTGTCATCAGTTTTACATAAGTGCTACTGCTGGCAGCATAGATAAAAAATACACATACACCTCTTGGTAAGGAGGTTAGCCACTGCTGACTTCTGGTACTCCAGCTGGTCTGTTCACATGTAGTCACATGTAGTTTGGTCATCTCTACATAATGCTACTACACTCTTCAGTGAAGTGTTACTTGAATGATCCTGTGTTGCTTAGTGTTAGCTGCTGGGTCCTTCTCCTTTTTCTCAGGAAATTGGGACTTTCTGAAAGTTGACATCAATATTGTTTTTGAGATTTTGCATTGTTTGTTTTATAAGGTTACACTGCTAGCCCTTTTCCCTGTCAAGACAGCTGTGAAAAATACAGTGACAGCAATCTCTAGGAATGCCTCTTTTTTTTTTCCTGTGCTTTTCTGAGGTTCAGTCCTCAAAAATACGGTCATCGGATTGCTTTGGAGAGAAGGCTAGATGGGTTGCTGCTAGGTGTGGTGTTAAAGCCACTGTTACTTAATGAAGACCTAAACAAAGATTAGTTGGTTAACCAGATGTGGTAACATTGCACTAGTTAAAAGAGAACCAAAAGGTTTTGTGTAAGCAAGAGAAATTGGCTGAAGTCTATTAGTGTAATATTTTTATATTGCTTATATAATTACAATATTATATTATTTTTATAGACATTAAATTCCCAACTTTTTTTTTGTTTAGCTTTATAAACAATGCTCATGACAGAAAAGTTCTCAGTCTTCAAATCATTTGTCCAGTAAGCTTCCATAAAAAAAAATAATAGTGGGATAATGGAAACAAAAGAAATAACAGAAATATTTAAATGTTATAAGTACAAAAATATTTTTAATATACATATTTCTACTTGCTCTTCCCATATTTTTATATAGCTTCCTGAAGAAATCTGCACAAACAGGATAGCAGGCAGAGGCTCACCAGTTGGTTGTTTTGGTGGCTGTATCTGCTCTTCTTCATGCGAGCCATTTAATTTTCCTTTCACCTGCTTCAAAGAAGTTATTACCCAGGGATTTAGGATGTCTGGACTGATAGTCTCTCTCTGCCGTGAAGAAGCATAATCATTGTTAAATCATTTGATGTCTTCGTTATTGGGGTCATAGTGTGTGTGTGTGTGCGCTAAAATCACTTCCAACTTTTGTGCTCGTACCCCCGTTAAAGGGTAGGAGGGGTTCAGGTACTACTGCAGCTTTAAAGAGCAGTGGAAGATAGAGGTGCTTCAGAGGGATTAAAACAAATTCTCCCATCTCTGACTTAGTGCAAAACACTACAGTGTTCTGGTTTTGTTCCCAAAGGGTTCAATTTGCAATCGTGTTTTCACAAGGTTTGGGACCATTACGTTCATGGAGAGATGGGTTGCATTGTTTTTCATGTTAGCTTTTTATATTTCTTTTAAAGGAAAAAATTCTTAAATAATAAATGAAATCACAAAAGACAGTGAGAAGTGGGTTTTTTTGGTGTGTGTGTGTGTGTGTTTTGATGTTGTTGGGAAGCTGCATTTCTGGCACCCAAATGACTCTGAGCATTGGACTTTTGCCGTATGCGGACAGACAGATCTAATCATTAGTGAACGCCAGAAAGCAGGAGAGCTGAGGAGAGAGAGAGTGTGCAAGAGGGAGCTTAGTTTATTTCTGCGGTGTCACATCAATCTGCCCGGTTAAGTGATTGAAGGGGAGAAACGCAGGCTGCAAAAGAAACTGGGCCCTGATTTGTTCAGGGTCACCAGCAGTGGTTTGAAACCATCTTGTTTGCAGATACCTCTTTCATGTTATTAGGCTGTCAGCTGAGTGACTTTGTAAGATTTATGGCTTGAAGCTGGAGCGCGTGCGTGTGTGCAGCGATGGCAGTGATGGGCAGCGGGCGGGGGGGAACAGAGATGTTATTGAGAAGACAGTGATCCATGCCTGCCTTGATTGAGCTTTGCAGCCTTTTGTCTAGTCCTAGTTAACCTCCTTATGCATTTTTTTTTCACATGCCGCGTAAGTAGCTCAAGCAGAAGGTGAAGCAACAAGTGGTAAAAGGTTGCTCGTAACCACATAGAACTGCAGTGGACTCAGTGCGGACTTACTGACTGTGTAATGATGGAATAAAGCTGTTTATTGGGCAGGCCCCAGGTTTGACTTGCTAAAGTCTTTCAAATAGTTTTATTTACTGTAATGTTGTCAAAGCTGTTGGCTGAGTGTTCCCTTGTCACCAGTAACCTCATTGGGAAATGTTATCTTTGAGAGAGAATTTGGAGACAACACTGGCCTATACTGAGAGTGAAAATGTGTTGGGATTTTTTTTTAATTAAAAAAAGGGGAAAAAACAAACCAAGCACACACACACACACACACAAAAAAAAAAAGAAAAGGAAGGGGGAATGACTTGATCATAGCAACATATATTTTAAATTAATTTTGTCTGTGTGTTACATAGTTATAGGAGATTTTATTTTACATAAGTTTGAAACTTTTAAAATAATGGATTTGAGAAACTTGATGTTTCGTAGAAGTTGGTTATAATTCAGAAAATAATGCTTTGTGCTATTCTTTATATGCAGTTTCTAGTTGTGCCAAGACCAAGGCATGTATTATTTTTAAATAGGAGTAAGAAAATTTTCAGTGTCAACTAGATTCAGCTTCAGCTGTGGTGATTTAAACTCAACAAAATAGAGTCCAGCAGGATATGAGTTGAGGAACCTTTTTGATAGAAATTTTCCCAGGGTTCTGCCATTTGAGGTCTATAACAGAAAGAATTTCTTTGTAATTAGTTATCCATAGGTGAAAGGAGTAAATAGAAATTGCTTTTCTGTTGTCATTCATTTAAAAAGCAAACTGTATTACTGATCTGGCATAATTTGTATGTTGGCTTTTTGTTTTCAGCCTACTCCAGTTAATTAACTTAGAAAAATAGACTCGGTCATAAACGCTTTGTAAGAATTTGCTGATGCCTTTGGTATTGTGGTAGGTATCACGTACTTGACCATGAAATGCGAGTGCCGCTTCACGAAGGTGTTCTACCACACTGTTCTTTGCTAATTGATATAGTTGTGTGAAAGCTTACAGTAGTTATGCAGAATTGAAAAGGGAGCTAATATTTCTCTATGAGATTGTTTCTTCCCTCCCAGGTTTGAAAATGAGCCCCTTAGCGGCTCAGCCTTCCTAGGGAGTTGCTGTTCCCATGTTGAAATATCCAGCAGGAAGGATGCAGCATGAGTGTCGCAGGGAAAAGAGTATAGCTGCCTGCTTTCCCCCCTCCATATTACAGTAAGAATTGCTTACTGTATCACTTTTACAGCCTTTCAAAATTTTGTATTACATAGTATATAACTTTCAGTTTATATTTTAAGATTTGTCAGAGAAGTTCTGGGTAATTTTTTTTTTTAAACAAACCCTAAAATCCTTACCTTGTTCCCTTTTTTTATTAAGTCACCAAGAAAACACCTGTTCTTTTCATCTGTGATAACTGGGCACATTTTGACCCTATAGTAATCTGATACATTTAGCATAAATGGGTTCTTGGTTGTACAGACACAAAGATGCCATTCTTTCTCTATTTATGGAAGGATATTGATGAGAATCTGAAGTTATTAAGCTGGATAAAATACTGCATTCAGTAGAAAATTCTATAACAAAGTCCTGCCATAATCCCTGGAGAAAAAGGTGATACTATCTTTAAGTCACAGAACAGGGTCTTGGCAGACAGTCACCTTGCCCCGTGCCTGGCATGGCCACAGCCATGCTGTGTGACCTTGCACCAGACCCATGATCCCATCTGCTCTCTGTGCTCCTGCTGCAAAATGCATGTGTTTGTTGGAAAATGCCTTCAATGGAAAACAATTTGTAGTATAACTGCACTATGAATTACACCACAAAGTTATTATCTAGTTTGATTAATAGAATATCTTGCACATAAAAGCTCAGATTCTACCCCACCTTCATTTTTTTATGTAAGCAGATGATATTTGGGGGAGTTTGACAAAAATGTTCACATTTACCATAAAGAGACCGTCATTAAATCCTGAATTCTACCAAAAAGATTAGTTTGGCTACTTTTAAAAGAATGAAGTCATTCTGATCAACTGTAGTTGAACACAGTTTTGGGAATTACCCAAGAAGGGTAATTGTGTGTGTGCCTGTGCACACAAGGATGGCATCAGGAATGCCAAAGCCCAGCCAGAATCAAGACGCAAGGAACAGCGAGACCTGCAAGGGCAGCCCAGTGGGCACCAAACTGGGCATAGGCCAGCAGTGCTTTGGCAGCAGAGACGGCCAGCGGCCTCCGGGGCTGTATCAACAGGGACACAGCCCGTAGCTTGCTGGAAGCAAGGGATCATCCCCTCTACTCAGCACTTGTTAGATTATACCCAGAATGCCGTTTCCAGTTTTGGCCCCCCAGTACAAGAAAGTCACTGACAAACTGGCATGAGTTCACCAATGGTGGTTGGGTGCTGGAGCACCTGCCCTGTGAGGAGAGGCTGAGGGAGCTGGGCTGGTTCAGCCTGGAGAGGGGATGGCTTCAGGTGTCCCAACAGCAGCTGGCCTGGTCCTGTGGGGAGAGGGTTGAGAAGACAGAGCCAGTGTCTTCAGGGTGGTGCATGGCAGAAGGGAAAAAAGGTGATGGATGCAGATGGAAACCAGAGGGGTTCAGACTGCACACGAGGAAAAACATTCTGATACAGGACAGGCAGTGGGGTAGATTGCCTAGAGAGGCTGTGCAGTCTCTATCCTTGGGGCTTTCAGGACCCGGCAGGATAAAGCTTTGAGCAGTCTGGTCTGGTCTGACCCTGCTTTGTGCAGGAGGCTGGACTAGAGACCACCTGAGGGGCCTTTCAGCCCAAATTATTCAGAGAGGAATTCTGTCCTCTCTTTAGAGGAATTGGTACAGATGTGTTATTCTGCATGTCACATCTGTAGTTGTAAGAAATTCTTCAGAGAAACTTACTGATGTAGTTGTTTGTGCTGACTAGCAAATATGATTCCTGGAATAAATAATATTCTACATTAAATGTAGAGTTTTGGAATATTCAGTATGTTTCTTAAACAGTGAAAACTGTTTTAAAGGGAAAGCGTTTGGAAAAGAGAAAAGGAACTGTATGCCATGTGATTATTTTGGGCATTCTTATTTTGCTTTTTCACTCGATTCAGCCAACTCTTGAAAGCTGTCCTGTCTTCTTTAAATCCATGGTGGCAGCTACAGTATTGCTTCGTTCCTCATTTTAAATGCCTTCTGCCTCTACTTTTTCAGTTGCTCACACTTAGGTGAAATTAAGAAATCTAACTGTTGGGTATTACCTTTTAGACCTGCTGAAATAGCTCTTCCTGCTTGCATCCTTATGGTCTCATTAAGACGATGCTCGCAGCATGCCTGACTCTAGTGAATATTTGCAGACCTCATTTGCCTACATTAGAGACAAAAAGCTTTAAAAAAAATCCTTCTTGAGCAATAAACGGTTGAGTTTGTTAGTATCAGTGATCACAGAGCTGGTGTCTCCCAAGGCAAGGGCTGAATGCTGTCCTTGTAGTTGAGTAACTGCTGAAACACTTCATCCAAGCCCTTTCCGCTGCTGTGATAATACACTTGGTCCATGGCTTTGAGTAGTGGTTTTAAAGTGTGAGGGCTACTAAAATCAGTGAGGAGTGAAGGTATGTGCCAATGTTATAGCAAGACTTGTATATCAAGGACTTATGTAGGCCATATTATCATTCCCATTCCTGATTTTTTTATACCGATTAAAGAGTTTAGGAATTTTTTAATTATAATTTTATTTTGATGAGTTCCATTTTGTTGAGTCAAGTTATGGTAGCTCATCATAAAGCAAGATCTAAGGTCTTTGGAGCAAAACCCAGACTCCAACAAGTGTGAGTCATCTTTGTGGTTTACCCTTACAATTGTGACTCAACTGTTTTGCTTTCTCTGTGCTCAGACTTTGAGGCTGAGACTTCAAGTCTCTAGGGATTTTAAAAAAAAATCCTTGACCTATTCTGTAAGATTGAGGTCATGCTTTAATGCCAGCCAAAATTTCCATTATCTCTCCTGTTCATTTAATGCCTTGTGTTGTGCTGCAGCTGGTCACCTGTCCACCACAGGTGGCTCATCTCATTGTTGAGTTGGTAATGATATAGAATGGATATATTTTTTTTAAAGCAATGAAAGATGTCATATAAATCTGAAGTAATACTGATGTTACATTTTTATTCAACAAAATGGAACTAGAATTAATTGCAGAAGTATTAATCACAGGCAATGTAACTGTCATGCTAATGAGAAGTGCTTGAAGAATACTGAGCTTTACTATTAATAGGTAGTAATCTCCGGGATTTCCAACCTTTATTTACTCCATTTAAATCTCATGGTCCTGAAAAACTTAAGTCCAGAAGACTTAAGATGAGAGTTTCTCCCTTGGAGCTATTGAATTTTCCTGACAAAACAGTTTTTAGCAAACTTTCCCAGTTTACGTACGTATACCATGAAAATAACCTTTTTCATTATATTTGAAGCATTTTGCTACTCTCGTTACTCTTGTGAATATAGAAATGAGAAGCCATTAAAAAATGGAAGTCTCTGTTAGAGGGATGGTTTTGTTAAAATGTCAAAATAGAATCATCTAATTTTTAGAGAAAATTTGGATTTGCTTTTTTGATGGAATCACTATTGGAAGTAAAGAGAGGAAGGTAAAAATTATTTTCTTCATCTAAAGATAGGTAAAGTGCCTCTTCATCTGTTTTTTTAGCTGTTCATATTATTCATATTATAAAGCTCTGAATGGTAGGAATCAAAATAATTTATAAATTGTGCAAAACTGTTTCTTCTCTACCTAAATTGTGTTGGTGGTTTTTTTCTTTTGAAAAGTTCATCCCAGACATCGAGAGGAGGGCTACAGAAAAATTATTTGTTTGTCTTTGTTCAATTTTGGAAAGTTTTTGGATAATTGTCATCCTTACCTTTTGAAGCAGTAACCTGAAATGTAGTAGTTGTGGGTCTTTGAATGGGATATGTAGCTTCTGTGTCAGGAATGTTCCATCTTCTGTTCCTATGAGCATATAATTCATTTTTATCCCATATTTAATCAGCCTATAAAAATCAATTCGTGAATGTTCATTAGAGTTTTCCAGATTTTTGCAGATGAGCCTCCAGAGCATCCACACTTACAGAGCGTGCTCAAGCATTGCACAGGGCAGAGCAGTGATATTTTAACCTCGTCAGTCTCCCAGGGCAAAAGGTCATAAGCCATTTCACTCTTAGTTCGAGTAGGTGACCAAACCTCAGACATGTCATTCCTAGCTGGTAGTAGTTAAAAACACTCAAATTGTTTACAGTTGCCACTTGTTCCTGGACTAGAGATGCACTGGCCATACAGTATGAAATGCAGTTGCACAGAGAACAGTATTTCCTAGATTTGAGAGGCTGAATTTACAGTTCTCATCGTTAACTTTTCTGTCACTGTCTTAAGTTTTAGCCTGCAGTTTTTATGTGCAACAGGTGTCACTGAAGCAATTCTCTGGAGCCTTCAAATCACTTGTTTATTTCCATTAGCTGGAAAAGTTATTGAAGATAACTGAATGGTAGTGCGCTTCTCTAGGGTTATCCTTTCAGTAGATACTGGACTATTATGCGGTCTGTGTAACAAACCTCTTCCACTTTTGATCAGGGTGCCTTGTTCAAAGAACACCAGGGTCTGGCACTGCTTGGCTCATGAGAGGACCAAATGAGAGAGCACTGGCCAAGATTTTTGTGTTTTGTTGTTGCTTGAATTACCAGTAATGCCATAAGCATTGGCACCATTTAGATTAGGATGGGAGCAACGCATGTTCATGCTACACACAGGTGTTGCAAAAGAAATTAGAGCAAGTTATACCCAGAATGTCCCCCTAATGGTGTGTGTGGGCACTTCCCAAACTACCGTAGCAGGGTTAACCAATCTGTAGTCCCTGGGGCACATGCAGCCTGCCAGGATTATTCATCTGACTCGTGGTCTTTTCTGTTGTGTACGCTGAGCGCATTTTGGGGATGGGCTGCAGGCTGGATGACTTATTGTGGTGGTGGTAGGTGGTAGGTGTCGTGCAGCCAGAGATGTGTGGTCCCAATACCTTTACTGCAAAAGGCACAGCTGCAAGTTTGGGCTGTGCTGTTTAAAAGGTAGAGGTTTGGGCAGAACATTTCCTAGCTGGCCATTGTCATGAGATTCCCTCTTTGTGTTTGACCTCCTGTCTCCCATCACATGATTTTTTTTATTTTTTACTATGAACTGAGGCATTTAAACAAAGAGAGTGCTTCATCTTAGGTTTCCTGTTTCTAGTCGGTGATCATTAATTTCAGTAATACTTTTGAAATTTGGTATGTACACTTACTGAAAATTCAAATTCATCTCTTCTCCACCTTCACTTCTGCTAGCTACTAGCAAGGTATGAAAGACTGCTTGCATACTCCCTAACAACTTTCACTTCTACTTTATTGTGTGTATCAGTGCAGATAAAAATCACAGTGTCACACACAGGTGTGTGTGAATCACTACAGTGTCCATATCTACCAGTTTAAGGTTAAAGCTTAGAGCTGGTCACAGATTTTTTTTGTCTGTAAAACTTCTTTTCCTCTGGAATTTTTCTAATTAAACTATGATTTTGTTGGAATGTGTCAAGTTCAATTAAACTTTTGTGGAGAAAGGTTTCTTATCTGCAGGCTCAATTTTTCCCATCAAAACCAGATGAGAAAATCTCTAAGTTATTCTAATCAGAATAACTTACTAATATGGCAACTCACTTGTAACTTTACTGATCTGACTAAATTCTTACCCCACCTGATTCAAACTTTAGACTTGCTTTTCAGTTTCCTTCATAACAGATGAGAGCCTTTACCTCTCACACTTGTTTGGCTGTCTGGCTGTAACAGGAGAGACCAGGACACCCAGCACATGCTCCCAGTAGCCTGTTGGGAAGCATGCTTATACAGCATGTGAGAGGCTGCGGGAAAGACCTTCATCTGAATCAGTGACAGTAGGAATTTGAAGCTTGTGTCATATGTTCAAAGTGAATGCTCTAACCACTGGTGTCAGTGCAGTTGATTTGTCTGTTTGCTCAGGTATGTCATATTTTTAATGGTGCTGGCATTGTCCTGTTTTGGAACTTGAAAATAGTTCAAATTGCAGTTTTTCTCAAGAATGGGAAAACTATTCCCTGCTCAGCTACATATGAAAATTTTGAGAAAAATTGTGTGCAGGTCTTTTATGTACTGAAATAATACATGGATGTACTAAACAAGAGAAATGAGGTTTTTTTATCTGTTGCCAGAATAAACAGGTGGTTTATCCATGGAGAATTGTGATAACAGAGCTGGCTGCTATAAAGCTTTCAGGTTTTGCTATTTTATATGTAATCAGTAGTGATCTTGTCTTTTCTCTTAGGATTTTTGGTAACAGTAGTAGTGGGCAAGTCATCTAAAGGTCTCCAGTCATGTCTCAAGAGTTGAGAGTTCAGAAATATTATAAATCTTAAAGTATTTCTTTTGGACATGATAGTGTTTTTATAATAGTATCAAGCCTTTATGTACTGCACCCTTCATTCTATAGCACCCCAAAGCACTGTATAGAATTATTAGAGAGAAAAGTCTCTCTCTTTGTCTCTTCCTGCACACCCCACACACCCACCAAAATAAAGGGGGGGGGGAAAACCCCAAACCTATGGGCAGTGATTTCCCTCTGTGTTTCCCTCTGTCACACTGCCTGAAAGGGAGCAAGGAGGAGAAAGAAGGGCTCAGAAGGTCCCATGAAAGCAGCAGAATTAATGTAGTGCACTCCCGTGTGCTCTAAAGTTCCCAGACACCTTCCTTTCCTGTTTGCATAAAGCTTTGTGGATTTGAAGGGACCATGCAGGGAAAAGCCAGAAGCACTCACTCCAGCAAATATTCTTCTCAAACCCATCCATATATCTAAACAGGATTTAATGCTTGTAAAAAGCAGAATTTTCTCCTATGATGATTAAGGGCTTTCAGAAAAGGAAGCATGTTAGAAGGGGCTGGGTGGGGGAAACTTTGGTGAGCTGCCAATTTTTAAGCACAGACTCCTAAAGAAAGATTTCTGGTATGTAACCTGCATGGCCAACATATGGGTGAAAAACAAGCAACAGTAAATTTGTTTGAAGTGCTGGGATGGTATATAGGTTTATGTTAGCCCATTTTGAACAGGGTGTTTGGTGTACAACACCAGTATAAGGCATGTAGCATATGAGCAAATAATCAGGTGGTCTAACTTTTATTAGAAATAGAAGTAAAAATATGCCAAGCTCAATGCTGGAGCTATTAGGAATTCTGCAAAGAACCCAAAACAATTCAATTAAGTATGGAATATTTCCATGATCTCTTTAAGTGGCAGGAGACCAGTCTGATTCACATTTCGTGCAACTGTAGAATTACAGAATAATTTAGGTTGGAAGGGACCTCTGAAGATAGTCTCATCTAACCTCCTACAGCAGGTTGTTCAGGGCTGTGTCCAGGTGGGTTTTGAATGTTTGCAAGGGTGGAGACTCCAGCGCCTTTCTAGTCAGATGCTGACATAGATGACCATTGTCCTGGTAAAAAAAATATTTTTCTTATACTGGACTGGCATTTCCATTGCCTCCTGTCCTATTGCTGTGTGCCTCTGAGAAAACTGTGGTGTTGCCTTCTCTCTTCCCTCACACTGGGTAGTTTTAAGCAGCAACTCTGCCTCTGGCCTTCCCTTTGCTTTCTCCTCTTAATGCTGAACAGACCCTGTTCCCTGAGCTTCTCCTTGCACACTGTATGCTCCAGTGCACAACCATCTTGGCAGCCCCTCACTGGACTCGCTCCAGTGTATCAATGTTTTGTGCTGGGAATCCTGAAGCTGGACATGGTGCTCCAGGTGGGGTCACACGAGTGCCTGCTGGCGACACTCCTGTTTGCACAGCCCAGGAGGCTGTTGGCTGGCTTTGCTGCCACGGCCATGCTGGCTCATGCTCAGCTTGCCATCTACTTCCCCCAGTTGCCCTGACCCTTCAGAGATGATACAGCAGGACCTTACTGTAATATCAGCCAGCACCCACCCTCAGATGGAGCTTGTCTGGACCTACTATATGTGTCCCATTGGCTTAAGTGATCCCAAACTTGACATTAGTCTGCTGTAGGCACTGCTTTACGCTCACAGGCTGCAAGCAGGCTTGGAGACCTGGGAGAGGTCTGAGGTCAAACCTTACAGGTGAAAATGAGGCAAGAAAAAATGGGTTGACTACCTCAGTCTTTTCCATGACCTGTGTCACGAGCCCCTTTACCCCTCTGAGCAGTGGGACCATACTTCCCTTACCCTTCCTTTTGGTGCTAAGGTACTTCGAGAAGCTCTTATTACTGCCTTTCACATCCTTTGCTAGTTCTACCTTCTGTGTACCTTATTCCATTATGTGTAGTTTTCCTCACTCCTCTGTGAAACTTAAAATCCAGAATGTCATGGTCACTGTGGCCAAGGTTCCCCTTGACTTTCACATCCCTGACCATTTCTTGCTGCTTCTTGAGTAACAGGCCTAGCAAAGCATCTTCCTTAGTTGGCTTGTCCATTTCTTAATTAATTTTTTGGATGTTTTGCAGAAAGTTTCAAAATATGTTCCTAACGGTATATACATCCCTGAGAGAATCAAGGACTTCAGTTCTGTTTAAATTATTTAATATTTATATTGTGTTAGTTGTAAAATGAATCAATAAAATAATGCACAACCTCTATGCGTGGCAGTGTTAGAACGACCTACAGATTAATTAAGTTCAGCAGAACAGTGTGAAAGGTTTTGGTTATTGGAATGGGATGGAGAGTTTTGCTTGTTTTGTTTTGTTTGGTGGTTTGTTTTTTTCTTGCAGAGGAAAAAAAGTGGCCTTGGTAGGCAGACCCTTTTTGTCTTTCTTTGACGAGTGTTCTCACTTGAGTTTTCAAACATCTCTGTTTAAGTATATAAAAGTAAAATAATACCAAATATATACTATGTACGCGTAGGCGTAAATGCAAAAAGCATCCTTTGTCATGTGGGAGTCAGCACCTTGGTATCCTATAAAAGCTGATACACAATAGCCACACGTTTAGACCCTCTACTAGTAACTCTGCTATTGCAGATTATCTTCTCCAGAGCATAGCTGCTTTTCATGGAGCGTCTTTGATGCACTTGCGCTGTGTAGGTCAACCACCTTATCTGTGTGGTGTGTGGGAGCCGTAACATTATTGAATATGCCAAGGTTTTAGATCACTGCTATTGTACTGATGTTTGCTTTGTTTTTTTCTGCATAATCTTTTTTTGCATCCACTGCCCACTGGCCTGATTACATCTGTTTTACACTCTCTTCTCTCTTTCTGCTTTATTAAAGAGGATTTTAGTACAGATGCTGTGACTCTTTTCCTCTGCTTCCTCCCACGCCACAACAGAATTTCAGCCTGTGAAGTCTTGCTTTGTTATTAAATGAATATGGACAAGGGCATTCCTCTTCTAGACATTAAATGAAAAAATAAACATGTAAGGAATCATCTTTCTCCCAGAGTTTTAGCTGAGAGTGCGCACTTTCAAGGAGACTAACTCAGGCTGTGCAAATAGTTAAAGGTTCTGAATTCAGGTATAGCTCAAGGAAGCAATCAAGTTTTTTATCCAGCTTCTTAGAGTTTGAAGTACCCTGATAGAAATCTTATGCCCACATTTTCTGTCAAAGGAAATTTCTTGTACCAGTTTCTGGAAACTGAGACCGAAAAATCCTTTAACAAAACATTTCAGGGTTTAAAAACTAGTACTGACTGTAAGAAGTTATTAATTTATTTTGCTAATCTAAACCAATTAATGCACCTTTCAATGTCAGTGGTCCTGAGCAGAAGTAATATTTTAACTCAGTCCTTATGCAGCTGAAAATTGCAAATTACTCTAGTAACTTTTACTTGTTTCTAGCTTGCTGGGCAAAGCTCATTCTAGTGGTGCGTTTCTAGTGATTTTGTCCCCGTGCGCTAATGAGGGGTTAAACTAGCAGCAAATTTTCCATCATCTGGCCATCCCTGTTGTTAAAGGGATGTAAACTCTTGTGAAGTAAACCCGTCTACAGTTGGCACACGGCAAGAGAACAATATTGCTTGTAAGACAAAGTGTTGGTATACCACAACATTTGAACAGGAACTTAGAAGAAATAGTGAAGTTTTAGATATTTTAACATTTTGACCTTTTTCAGAAAATGAACATATTCTCCAAAGCACAGAATATGTTGAATCAGCAGCAGGCGATGTGAAACCAGATTGTGATGTAATCTTCAAGAAAACCATATTTGTAATAAGGTTAATTAAATTTGCTGCAAGCTTGTGACAAGCATGCTGTAAGTTTGCCAGTAAATCTGGTCTTGCTTTATCAAACTGAACAAACTGAAGGGCAAGAATTTTTTAAAAAAAAATTCTGACAGAAAAAGGGGGGGAAAAAGAAAAAGCTTCCCTCCTCCAGAACAAGTAGTGTGCTGCCAGAGGACATGCAGACTGGCAACAATAACTAATACGTTATGAGAGGTTGAACAAGTTTAAATGGGATTTGTCTCTGAACTGAAAGGCATATTGTAAGAAATTTCTTTGTCTCCTTGTGATGCTGTTAAATTGAAAGCGCGATGGGAGGCTTCAGTAGAGGCAACAAAGGTTGAAATGATAGCCTGCTGTTTGCAGCAAGCATCATGGTTCCACTGATGGTCCAGACATCTGGTAACAACAGCCACTCCTTGTCAGGTTTTGCCCCACACTGGGCGCCTGAGCACTTTGCACTGTTTAACTCATCAGACTCTTCTAGCTCAGTATGCTCTGCATCAAGAATGTTTATGTAATAAAACAGAGCTAATTAAACATTTCAAAGGGAAACATTATTTTAACTCTAATTAGATATGATTACGGTTTCCTTATGCCTGCGCTGGATTGGTACTGAAGCTCTCTTGTTTTGCCTCCTTACCAAATTCTGCAGCATTTTTGTTTCAAAATAATTTTTATGTCTGCTGAAATAGACTTTTTATTGCCCTTGCCCAGAAACAAACTCAAAATCTTTGATCCAAGATCCATGTATTTAAAGGAACAGCGTATGACCCTGAGACACATGGACTAAGTTGATACCCCAAGCAGTCAGGGAAATAGGAAAAGACCCCTTGCTTGAAACGTTTGAGGGTATTCCAGACAACCACAAATGCTGGCAGGTGGCTGCAAGCAATGTATGAAACGTCTGCTTTCCAGCTATTTGTGCTGTGATTCAAACTTTTCGTAATTATTAAATCTAGCATGAGTGGAGACAATCAGGTACCACAGAGCTGTTATCGCACGCACAGATGCACACCGGTTCTGTGACCTTCCTGGAAGTCCATCATTAAGCACGGCACTTGTCACAGGCAAATATAAAGCATATCCTTCTGTATGTATTTAATCTAGAAAGATAGCATCTGACAAAGCTTTGGAGACACATCATGTCAGGATACTAAACATCCAAAATGCTGAGAAACAAATACATAGGGAAATCAAAAAGAACAGGCTAATGGCAGTAATAATCAGTGAATATTTTGTCAGTTAAGCAAATGCTGTATAACTTGTTTAGTGTTTTCTAGCTTTTATGACAGAGCCAGTCTGCAGATCATATGGGAGAAGCAGACTTGAATATAAGATCCCATCCTCTCTTTGTCATCCCTAAATCCAAGTTTTTACAAGGAAATTCTTCAGCTAAAGGACCTTCAAATGCAAGTTTACTTCAGCTTTTCACTTGGTTTTCACCCCTACCCAAGAATTTTTCAAACTCTAGCTTGGGTTTCAAAAAGGAAAAAAAAAGGGGGGTGGGGGGAAGGAGGGAAAATGGGAAAAAAAAAAAAAAAGCAGGCTTTCATTCAGACTGGTTCTCTGCAGTCCTAATTAAAATAGACTTCAATGAGAAGTTTTCTTTTCCTCTTCCAACTGAAGCTTAAGGGCATAGTTCTAGCTGGAGAGTATATTGTGTTCATTTTACTGTTTGAGTGGTTTGGTAGAGAAGCTGTCTTTCAAACACAGAGCGACTACTACGATGCCTCAGGACTCAGCTGTCACATCAAGGCTGTTTTCCACATATATGTATTATATAATGTGCATATATCATCACCGTCAGGTAGCTGAAGTTTGTACATCTTACATGGAAGCAACTTTTTCTTACCTTTAAGAAGTTCTCTCTACAGTGGGATTAGAGGTAAATGAACCATATATTTTAAAGGGAATAATGACATGGGTTGTCCCTTTAATAAGAAAAGAATGATGCAAATCGAAAGACATGTATAAATCTTTCTCTACATCAATGGAGCTGCAGTACTAGTGCAGTATTCTTTCCTTTGTGCTAGGAAAACCGAAGGGGGGAATTATTTCCTTTAAATGTTACAGTCAACTTAAGTGACTGCAAGAGCTAGTAGACTGAGAGCAGCACTGGAAAAAGAAACCTCCCATTTAGCCACAGAGGAAATCTTCCATTTAGCCGTTTAATTAAATAGGAAATGGCAGTGCATAGCCCAGTCATTGTCTCAGCCCTCGTGGAGAGGATCAGAAGAAGGTCAGGAGCTTGTTCATTTTCCATGCCCATGGCCTCTGTCTTGAGACCACCAGCAAGGACGGCCAATTAATACCAAGTGCTTTAGGGGGTTTTGGGTTGTGGGCTGGGTTTTTTTGTCCACTAGGATCTAGACTGAGGTTGCAAATTCGTTTCAGGGAAGCTGCTACACAGCCAGTGACAAGGATTTCAATCACTGCATCTCTGAGTAAGAATGAGATTAGTCAGTGAAAAGTGAAAAATTGGTTCTTCGTTGTTTTTGTAACTAGTACTGCCCCACCACTAAAAGATACTTTCTCAAAAGCTCGTGCAAAGTTTTGGTTTCAGAATTCAGTCTCCTGCCTAATGCACTGAAAATGCAGACAATGTCAAAATGCAACACTGAAACCCCCCAATTTTTCTCAGCTTCAAAGAGCTATTTTTAAGTTGTACTGTCATACTCATTTTCTGAATTACCTCTGCCTCTGACTGAGGAGTCTGTACAAAGCTATTGCTACTTGCTGGTGAACTTTTATACCTTACCAAAACAGCATTACTGCTGCTGGGCTCTCCTTTGCTCTACCCCATTATCTCTGATTATTAAAGACTCAACTTGGTACGGTGAAATTTCGGCAAATTTGAGCACTGGGAGCATCCACAGGCCAGGAAGCGCAACAGTGTTGATAGTACAGCATCACCTCTAACAGTCTGCCTGAGATAGTGTTTATGGTGATACCTCCTAGAAATTAGACTGACAACCCCAATTTGTGTTGCATGCTGTAAATCACCCAGCAGATTTCAAAATTAGGTTTTCTTTTTTTGCTTACAGTTGACCTCAGCTGGATTCTCTCTCTGAGAAGTGAAAGTCTAAGCGATATTACTGGCAAAGGATGCCTGCCTTTTGCTGGCTCTGGCCTCTTCTCACCCAATCCAGGTGCAAGTGCTAGTGCTCACGTTGCCTTCCTGCTGCGGCTGTGGCAGCCAGGTCTGATCCTGCGGTTCAGGGCTGGCTCGTCCCTGAGTTGCACAGACCGGAATGCTCTGGCTGGAGGTCTGGAAATCAGTGAAGTATCGGGCAGATAATTGAGAATTTAGGAATCCGTCCAACTCCCACAACAGCCACTGAGAATCTTCTGTTGGCTTCAGTGGGAGATGGATTTTTCAGTGCTGTTTTCAAAACGTTGTATGATTTCAGTCAGTAAGTGCTTTGCTATCTGTGGCTGTATGTTTTGCTGTGTGTACGTATCTGGTTACTACTTACCTCAAACTTATTTTGAACAAATACATGATTGTAGAGATAATACTGACTTCTGTATGTGTTGCCTGTCCTGGTAGGAAAGAAAATATTGTGAAGACTTGTAATATGCACAGGTTTCTTGAGGAGCTGGATTGCCTTCTGCCCTGCAGTGTGATTCATTGGTTGTGTGCAGCTGTGCTCATACATGTACTGTACACACACACAGCACACATATATTCTCTAGTTTGGTGGTGGTGAGCAGAGGTTTGGTGATAACTGGGATTTTTTTAAAAAAAGTAATTAAGGTTTCAAAGAACCATCTGACTGTATGTGTAAGAAAGGCAGAGGCAGCGTGTAGTGGTAGCCTAATCTGAGCAGAGCATAAGGTTAGCTGTTATCTTTCATTGCCCATATTTTAAAAATAGTTCCAGGAGCCCGTCTTTACAGCTAACCTTTATATTACATTTAAATTCCCTGTTGGGAAACTCGACTTCACTTATGAATGTATCTAAATGATAAATCATTAGAAATATAAGAAGGAGGAAGCATCGGAGAGATACCCTGCTTGCCTGCACTTTTGTAACTCAAAGGCAGTCTTGGCCAAGGGAGTAAGTACGTAGGTCAGTTTTGTACAGGTCAGGCCTGCAGTGAGGTCTGGGGTCGGTCGGTGGGGTTACGCTGCGATTGGCTTGGTGAGATGAAAGGAGATGGTGAGCCGTGGCTTGCTTCTTCACTCATCCTCAGGGCTGCTGGGCTCTGCCCGGAATCCCAAAGGATGTGGGACCAACTGCCATCTACCCTTCCCCTATGCTTTATTTTAACATCCACTGGCATCGACTGAAAGCAGTTTGCGGCCGCGCAGCTTGGTACTGGGGAGCGGCACGGCCGTGCCCAGGCCCTTTGCAGCCTGCCGTGGCAGGGTCCAGGGATGCTGTGCCACCGGCCAGCGGGAGCTGGGGAAGAGGACACCAGGATGAGCCTTCCTCCTGCCTGTGCGCTCGCAGAATGCAGCCTGACAATTCTGAAGCCCTATGTAGAAAGAGATAGATAAACTCTGTTAACCACAGAAGCAGGTTTTAAATACATTAAAATATTTTATCCTATTATTTGTTTTGACCAATTGACCACAATATTAAAAATTCAATCATGGAGCAGCTGACAAGTGCAGTTGCCTAATTTTATTTAAGGGTTCTTCCCCCCCCCTTTCCATTTTTCCATCCTGTTAACGCTGCTGCCTGTGCCCAGACAGTAATGGGCTTCTTGTATGCCCACGACTGTTATGATCATGTAAATTTATTGGTGCTTAGAAGAAGCGAGCTATTAAAACATTACAACAACCATTACAGCCAGGCTCGTGTTGGCTTTCGCTCCCAATGAACATATGCTTCCGAGTGAATGCCTAAACTCTTATTTATGGATTTAATTTAATATGCGGAAAGAATTCAAAATTAAATTTTGTGTCTGCCTCCAGAGAGTGTCAGTGTATAATAACATGGTAATTTTTACACATCTTTATGAGAAATGGGAAAATTAATTCTTTCTGACAAGTTGTAATTATTCGACTTGGAACAGTTGCAGCTGAGCAGTTTGCATGCCTGTTGTCTGTTGTTGCACAGTATAAGGGGAAAACGTGGGGATGGAGATATATTGTGTGTCTGAGAGTTTCTAATAGCTTCTGACATTTTAGCCCTGCATATTATCAGGGTGCTTTTTAAAGGAGTGGGGAGAGTAACCTGCTGCCTAGCCGGGGACACACATACAGCAGTGGACCCGGTGTCAGGAGATGGGGTGGGAATTATTTTGGTCCGTCTGAGGCTGAGGAAGGGGCTCTCTCCATTACTTTGCAAATGGTTAAAGCTGAAAGTGAGGTTACATTCTTTGTACTTTTTGGAGTCACTTTTTCTCCGCCTTTTAACAAAGATACAGGTGGAAAAAAAGTGTTTATTTCAGCTACAGACAAGCAGAGTTATCCTGTTTACGTGTGCCCTCTTTCTCACCAAAATAAATGATATTTGAAGGCACTTAATCCCTAGCACCTCCCAACTTCTAACTCCCCAAAAAGTTACTGGTCTTTCACAGCAAGAATATTTAAAAATAAAACATACCTCTGGTTGAAACGTGAGCCTTCATGACAAATATTTTCATGAGGGTAACTTTGTTCTTAGCTAACTTAACTTCTGTTTCAGAGTTTCTGCTGAAAGGTAGGACATGTTCATCAAGAACAAGCCTGAAGCAGCACTGGATGTATTAGATAAAAAGGAAATTTATTCAAGTGAATGAAGTGTGTATTCATGGCTTTGAAGGCAAACCTGGCAGTAGTGGGTGCTGAATTTTTTGTCCTCCTCGAATGGTCCCTTTGGGATAAACACATACTAAAGGCAATGCTTAGAAAACATTTTATCAGGCACACATTAAAGGAAATAGAAGTGCCACAAATAAAACAGGACTGTCCTCACTTTTATTCCCAGTGACTTATCGTAGTTGTGCTAGCTAGAAGGGTGCTAATGGTTTAGAAGGTGCTACTCTTTCCTGTTAGACACTGAATAGGTTTTGTTGGTGTGGGTACTTGGCATATGAAGATGCCATGGTTTAGAAATATTTATTTCTCAAAAATGTAGTGTGCTAGCTCTGATTTATGTCCTGTTTGCAATCTGAGTTATTGCTGAAGCTAGGTAAGTAGTGCAAAAGCCTGTGAGTTCATGACTACTGGGTTTTTGTGGGCATTTACATTAACCAAAGAATAACTCAACTTCTAAAGTCTCAGGAGCGTCTTTGTGTCTAGTGGACACCTTGGCCTGGTAAGACACCAGCAGTTCTGTGGGAGGATGCTGGCAGCCACTTCAGCACAGTGGGGCTTAGCTGAGACCTGGAAACTGCTGGGGCAGAGTGGAAAATGCTGCTGGCTTCATCCCAGCAAATGTCTTTAGGGAATCTGGGGCTTTGGGGAATTGGGTGGACGAGTTCTTTTACAAGGTAGTGTGCTTGTAAGAGGTACCAGTGTAAATCAAATTTCATTGGAAGGGATTCATCCCCGGAGATCTCAAACTCTTGGATATCACTTATTTCATTTAGACCTGCATAGCGGGCTGATCAGCAAATGTTAAAGTTAGGGATTCTAAGGAACCAAATGCTTCCTAGTGGGCACAACAAGGGCAAAGGGTGCTTTCCTAGGGAACCGCTCCGCTCCCTGCCGGGCTTACCCGTGAGCCTGCGAGAAGAGCCTCGGCAGCACGCCCTGGCCACACCTGCCCTGGACTCGTGATGCCTTTCTGCCAAACTCAACAGTGTGAACCTCTGCTCTGAGATGGGTGTCACTCTTAATCAATGGGGGAAATGGGCAGTTTGCAAGTTCATCTAATCAGTGTTAGATGCTAAAACAGCCCAGGTGAATTGTACCTGAAATTGTTTATTTCTCTGCCTTTTAACTCCCAAAGGAGTTACAGAAATGTAGAAGTCAGATGGATCCTGTCTTGAGGGACCAGAGAGAACAGAAAAAGTTGAATCTTCCCTGTGAAGATGTCCTCTCTCTTTTTTTTTTCCAAACCAGTAAAGGTTTTATTTCTAGTTGCAGCGAGTCAAGCATTGCACGAAGATAGTCTCCTTCACCAGCCTAATAGCTAATCTCTGAAAAATCTAACTTGTTAGGAGAAATAGTCCTTGGCAAGAACACATGCAACTCTTGGGGTATGCCTTCAGGTCTTCATTTTTCTTTCCTTCCAGGAAAGGCTGCAGTTTATTCCTGCTCTGGAGAAACCTCTCCTAACTGCTGTCGTCTGGCACTCTGAGCCCTTTTATTCATTCTTTGCTGCTTTTAAGGAAACCCTGCTCAGATCTCTTTCTTCCAGAGAACATGTTCTCATGCCATACTGAGCCGCTGCGTTCGGGAAGGCAAGAGTACTGAGAGATTGTCAGTTTTCTTCTAGTTCATTTTGAACCACAACAGGAGACAAATGTAATGGTAAGGAAAGTCTGGGCTTGTTTAGCAAGACTTAGGAGCAATTGTGTAATTACAAATTGGAAACAGAAAATCATAAAAAAAAAAAGGCAAATAAGTGCTGCAATTCTGTCTTAACAGCTGGATATATTTATATATTGGATAGGTAGAATATACATATACATGCATACATTTTTGTGGCTGGTTGACTTCCTACCTAATGTAGAATCACCTAGAGAGGTCCCAAGTTGGAGAGAATTCGAGTCGCAATAACAACCCTGTGAGTGTTTAGTTTTGTTTTCACTGCCCTCATCTTTTATTTTCTCCTTCCCCTCTTACTCCTGTTTGGAACTAAATGTTAGGCTACCACTGCGGGGCTTGTGTTGTTTAACAGTCCTAAGTACTTAACAACGCCTTTCCCTGGTTCACACAGACTAGCCAAGGCTATCTGTGAGATATGCGGTTGCAAAAAACACTTTGACCACATTTAGCTTGGAGCTGACCAACTGCTTTCCACCTGCTCTTACTATTCCCCTTAGAGGTCTATAAATGCATTCATCTTAAGGATGTACATAACAAAACACCCTGGTGATCAGATTTTACACTTTTTATCAGTGAGATGAAGCGGCTTGTTAGTGAGCCCTCTAGCTTCTTATGTCTGAAAATAGGTGTGTAGTCACACTGCACTGCTGTGGCAGCCCAGCCTTGCTTCTAGTAGTCTTTCCACATTTTTGCTGTGAAGAAGGGGGCTGGGGTCAAGGTCTGTGAATTCCCCTTGGCTGGTGATTGTGCTGGCTGTGCTGCCGAAAGAGCCGAAGAGGGTGGTCGGGCTGTGCCCTCATTTGCTGGGAAGCATTGGGAGCCCAGGGAGCATTTGCTGTGCCAACCTGTTGACTAGCATGCATAGGTGATGCTTGTCGTGTCCTATGCATGGTGGAGTGGGAATTAATTGGGGAATAATTGGTGAAAGAGGGGTCTGTTTCATGTCATCCTGTTCAGGAGGATACACTTTGTATTGGTTTTGGTCTTGCAGTGCACATGAGCTATATCTAGAAGTAGATGGAGAAATCTACCTCAGAGCATCGTGATTTTTGTCAAATGGCTTCACCTAATAAAAACTTGGTCAGTTTAGATTTAATCTTATTACCACTACTCTCATGAGACTTCTGCTGGATGATTTCTTTTCAACTTCCACCCGCACCTCCCAAACAACTAAAAAAAACCACCAAAAAAACGCCCTACCCAACACACACAAAAAACTAACCAAAAAACAAAACCCAAAACACCCCCAAAACATCTTTCAGCACTGAACTGCTGTTAAGTGGCAGCTTAAATGATAGCCTTGTTTCATTAAGACAAATACAGCTTCTGGAGAGGTCACTGCTCATTAAATAACATACATTTTTCTTAAAATACAGGAGCTTGCCTTTCCCATTTAAGCATTGGTGAAGAGGAACTCTTTGAGAGGTCTTCAGGCCATTCTGCAAAGCTCATTCTAGAAAATACTCCTATATTTGTAATCCCCAGCCTGGCTATAAATGACAGAGAAGTAAGCAAAGGCAAATCACCAAATGTGCTTAACTTTATTTATTTGTTTATTTAATTCCCAACTACCATGAAGCCCCTTTGAAATGTATTTTCATGCATGTTGCCCGATATACCCATTTTCTACTTATGAAAAAGATAAAACTGTTTTGTGTTGTTTAAGGAAAAGAGGGGAGAAGAAGAGGGATTACTTTTCTTTTATTCCGGTAGTTTCCTAGACTATCAGCTACACGGGGCATTTATGCTGTTCCTGATATTAACGTGGTGCTGTTTGGTATGTTGTGTCCAGAGGGTTTTCAAATGTGATTTGTCGTCCTGTCCAGAACCATATCTCACAAATGCAAGTTTTGCAAAATGGTCCTGGTTGCAGCATTTCCTCTTTTAATTTATTTAAATGATTTGGGGAACAGACGGTGGTTTAGAACGAGATGTGGGGGCTTCATAACTTTCCATAGTTCATGAAACATAGAAATTGCTATTTAAACATAAGTGAGCTTTTATCTGTAATAATGCCTCCCTTCTGTGGGGCATTTTCCACAAACCCGGTTTTTCTGCACCACTTCTCTCTTTTACAGATGGCAAAATGAGAGCTTAATTACTCCAGGACTCACAGGAAGATAGCAGCAGATTAAGGAATAAATCATGTTTCTTAAATTGCAGTCCAGTGTTTGAAAATAACAGCATCTTTCTTTACTGTGCTAGGTTAAGCTTAGTGATGAATGAATAAAATACCCACAAATACAATAAAGGGATCTGGTTCAAATACACATTCAGAAATTGGGATTATTTTTTTTTTTCAATTTTTTTTTTAAGTTGCCAGACTTATCTGAGATTCTTACATCGCCAAGTGTATGCTTTTGCTGTTCTGGACTGATCCCCTTCAGAGACTTTCCTTTACTAGTGACATCCAATAAAATATTATTCATATTGCAAGATTTGGCTGTCTTCTGGTGGTTTTGCTGTCCGAGCAGCAAACTTACTGGAGAAATTGGGTTAGATGGTGGGTCATTGCTACTGATCACTCTGTAGCTAATGGCTGCTAAATTAATCTATAGGTTTTCCTTCTGTAAAACAGAAATAACACCTACTTCTTTGGTGTGCAAGGTTTAATGAGTTGGATTGTGTTTGGTGAGGTAAAGTACTGTAAAAGTTTTAGCACGGTGCATCTGCTCCCAGTTTCAGTGCGATACAGGCGTGCTACAGAGGAGCTTTGCTGTGCGATAGCAGTTATGGGAAGGGATCAAGTAAGTTTTGGGCACACTGCTAGTATTTGGTTCAGGTTTGGAAGAGCAGATTGGTGTATCCTCATCTATTTATACATGGAACCAAAGGAAATCCTGGCTCCTTCCTAGTCTGAAGGTTGTAACTTGACCCAAATTTTTATCCAGTCAAAAGCTTTGAAAGTTGGGCCCACGTAGTGTTTCAGTGCACCAAACCCACCCTGCTCTTCCTTGCCACTAGGTAGCATTACCGCCAGCCTGCCAGCACTGCCCAGATCCCTCCTCTGTCTTTTTTGGTTCTACATATCAGAACGTGATTAAAATCATTATATCCCTATCTATATCTTGCTGTCTGTTTTCCTTTTAATTAGGTTGTAAAACAATTAGTTACCACCATGTCTCTCTCTTCCCCCTCTCTGTCTCTTTTTTTTTGTGACTCCCCCAGTGCGCCCATAGCTGTTTGTTCTCCCCGGGCGGGGAGGAGGGGGCCCTACCGTCTTGCTTTATTTACAGCAGGGTGAAGGTCAGATATAAACAGTTTTTGTTCTTGTGCTGTTGCTTTCTTTTGTGACCTATCCTGCATTGTTTGGCTTTTTTCCTCCCCCGTGCTTTGAAGTGCCGCACACCAGGTGTTCCTGTTCTGAATTACACATGAAAGGACCACATCCCTGGACTAATTAACTAGTAAACTGCACCCGCCTCCCCTGGGTTTAATTGATGCTGCTCTTAAAAGGGGAAGCCAGTTTCTTATTCCTCCTGATTTCACACCGTAGTCATCTCCTCTTTATCTCCCTAAATACGGAAGATACTCTTGAATTTCTCACTCCCGGGCCACACGGTGCTTAATATGTCTTCTCATTTCACAATTAATAAAACAATTATCCAGTACGAAATTTTTGAAAGAAATCCTTCACGTTCATGATTTTTTTTTTTTCTTGGCTCTTAATTTCTTTGTGCTTGTCGGTTGCGGCCTCTCTGGGGAGCGCAATGTGCAGAACCGCACCACTTCCCGAGAGCTGGAAGATCCAGTATCTTGCTGCTAATTATTTTACTTGATTGTCTTGACCCAACAAAAGCATTGGTGTATACCGACATCTTCCATGGCTCACAGTTTCTTTCCTGGGGCAACATTTCTTGCAGTGTAATGAGCAGGAGTTTTTGTGATTTCTTTTGTTAGGCCTGGTGGTAGCACACTGATACACATCTACCTTGTCTCTGTGGTGGGGTGGGCCTTGTTGATGGCAGAAAACTGCATGGAGTGATCAAAAGCAGTTTAAAATCAGCAAGCAGAAATCAAATACAGCTTATTTCTGTGGGCCCTCCAAAACTGCTCAGTGCAGATCTATCTTCAGTTGATAAAGACCTGTCTTGGCTGAACTGGGGCAGAGCACCAGGGGAGACGAAGAAGGTTGTCATGTGGTGGTCACTGTGCTGTTATCCAAACTGAAGGGGGTATGTGTATATACACATGCATTATACTTCCCATGCTCCAGCTGTGTCCTGCACCAGCTAAAAGACATTTTGGGATGGGGCAGAGCTGGCAGCCCCTTGTGTGTTCAGTGGGCGCTCCCTGCGCACCCTGACCTCTGGTCGACTTCCCCATGCTGGGCAGATGTGCAGCAGGAGCTGTGGTGGACCCCGTGGGCCCACCAGTAACTCAGCGCATGGCAAGTGATAGGCCGTATTGCAGAGCTGTGCAAAACCAAGCATTGTATTCAGGCTCGAGGACCTTGCGCACTGTTAGGGCTGTGTCGGTGCTGGGATGCAGGAAGATCCCAGCCTGGTGGTGCTGGCAGGCAGAGTTGCGGCAGGTAGAGAACCGTCATACACAGATGTTTGTATAGCAGTTTATTAATTTTAGACTATTTTGCCCTTGAAGGCAGTGTTTGTGTCTTGCTGGTTCTTTGACATTTTGAGGTGTTAGGGGATGGTTTCATTCGCTGAGTTCCTTTACCCCGAATAGGTGATTTCTTCAAAGGGTAGTTTAGGTTTAGGTTTATGATCAGATTATGGTTGTGTGTTTGTCTGATGTACTTGTTTGCTCAGTGTGAGCATCCTGTATCGTCTTTTAATTGAAGTCTTTCCAGTGACTTCAGTGGGAGCCAGGTCCCATTTATTTGATTCGAGTTGTTTCCAACTTGAAATGGAATTTCAAACTTAACAGTCTTATGAAATAGAGGGGAAGGATTCAGGGTATTACCAGGAAGTAAGTGGGACGCAGCAATATTTTTACTTACTTAAAACAGATTTTCCTCTCTGGGTGGATGCCACAGGGTAGGTCTTAGTGTATCACATACCTGACACTTTCTTGGATACCTGGCAGAGAGAAAACTGAAATACTTTGCTCTATTGTGAGCATCTGGTTTCAGAGGTGGGACATGAATATTAGGCAGGTGTGTATTTCTTCAAGGCAAAAGATATTCCTGGAAGACAACCTCTGGTCTGTAATAGCTTGGGGTCAGATTCAGGTTGGCCAAAAGAAGTGAGAGCTTTGCTGTTAATGCTGTGGAATTTTGGATTAGGGATTTGGTGTTGTTGACATACAATGTAGAAAGAACAACATGCCGCTTTCCTCCAAAATTGCGGCTGTTCAGTGCTGATGTGCATTAGGGCTGCAGTGGGGCTGCCATTGTTTTTTATTGTTGAAGATCCAGCAAAACACAATCTCTAGTCCTGCTTCCCCACTCCTCCTTCCCACCATGCTGAAGTTCCCTACCCTTGAAAAAAATTTTTTTTCTGCCTCTTGCCAACAAAATAATCACTCTGTTCTCACCAAGGAGGGTAAATTTTGCACTTTTGTAGGGTGCAAAGTGACTTTTGTGGATTGTACCATTTTATGGAGCATGATGGGACCTTAGGCTTTGGAGTAAGCTAGCTAACTGACACTGGAGGGCAGACCTCAGTGCAATTAGTTGTAAACTGACTGAAGCTTATATGTCAAAGACAGACTGAACTTTAATTAATATGCAGCTTAAGAGAGACATCTTTATACTCTGAAGCAGCTATTTAAAAGAAAAAAAGAAAGAAAAAAGCAGTGAACTCACTGAATTTTAGAAGAACGTAAAGGTAGAACTTTGGCCTTTATAAGCCTCATAACTCTATTGAACTCTATGTCATGTTATCTGGATTTAAATAACTTAAAATCTGGAGCCTCTTTTGTATTATATTTGATTGTTTAAATTTAGTATTTCCTGAATTCTTAAACTTATTTTAATCAAATTTTTGCTAACATTTGCAATAAATTCCTTTTTAGGGAAATGTTGCTTTAAAATACCTTCAACCTGGTTTTGCTTATTTCCTATCTTATTTTCCAGCAAGGATGTTTTCAGCTTAGGGCAGGTACAAATGAAAACCCGAAAAAAGACATTTTATTGCCAAAAAGCACTGGTATAATTCAAAAGCACCTCTTGCTAAATCATTTGTGAGTGTCTCATCAAAAGCATAGGATATGGTTTTGTTAGCGCAGATCAGGTCTTTGAGAATGGTTGTCATGCACTTTCTTAATCTTAGTCATTTTAACCCTTTTACAATTCTTTCTACCTTTCCCTCCGAGCTCTGATGTTCTGTAATTTTTTGCTGCCTTCCCCTTCAAAGGCAAGTTTGCCAGTGTTTTTGTGATTAACTTTTATATGTCTGAGTTTTTCAAAACACTATCAGGTTATAACATACTGTTTAAAAGCACATACTCATCTTTTTTTATTAATCCTACCTTTCTCTATCAAAACTGAAAGTCTTGTCATATCCTGTTTACATTTCAGCTTTTATTTTACTTCATCCTTCAGGAAAAGGAGAAAGATATTGGGGCAGAATCTGAAATTTAAGAGAAAATTTGCAGTGGCCCCTTTTTTCTTGCAGTCTGGCAACTAGCTGGGTTACCCCGCTTCATTTGAAAGAAATAGCAGTCATGGCTATTCTAACTGTTTTACAGTTAGATCTCAATTATAATATCTAGGCATATGACACGACAACATTAAAAAATTAAAGGTAGAGGATTATGAATTTTTGTTGTTGTTGTTTAAAGAAGATGCTGGCAACGTTTCTGTTCACAAAACATGTATAACATTTTATTTTAAAAACTTCCCTTGTTCCTTAGGTTTGGATGTTGGGCTTAAAACTGTTTAGCATTACCATTTTTACGATGGTTGCAGATCAGGAAAAGGCTAGTATAACTTAATGTGTAGAAAAGCAAGGCATAGTTACTGTTGTGCTGCTAGATTTAAATGAATAAGAGTTAATATTTTATATAGAATTGTATTTCGGCACCTTACTCTTTCCAGCTGGCCCTTCTCCTTGAATGTGCCCTACCTCCTTCTCATCTTTGCCCTCTCCCAGTGCCCGCCCTCTGAATCTCCAGGCAGTGGGATATCATAAGGAGAATGCAGAGTCTCACTTGCACTCAGATGAAATAACTGATTTCTTAATTTGATCTCTTTTTAAAAATAAGACCTAAATTAAGTATTATCTTAATCAGCAATAAAATACATTCTTTCAATTACTTGTTTCTCTGACTTATTAAGAGAACTCTAAATAGTTTCAGCGAGTATTGTTGTAATTGTTTCCTCCTTTGATTTTCATTTCCTTAGTTGTCATCATCTCCTGGCAGCAGCAGCAGCTGTAAAGCAGATCTTTCAACAGCCTTGTTAATTGTGTAGAAATTAATCTGATTTTAAAAACCTTATTGATATACGGATTCGTGCGCCTTAATGTGCGTGTGCATATGCCTGCTCACCTCTTTTACCCAGTGTATTCTGCATCTCACATCAACCTAATGCACAGGTTGGGTCATTATCTCAGCTTGCCCATGAGGACCCACGTGTTCCTGTGGGGTCAGATTTCATTTCGGTGTTCGTATCAAGTGCACTGGATACCCCGGTGGAAATACAGAAGCTTATGAGAAATACACTTATGGCTTTTATGTCTGTAAGAAATGCTGGTTTTCAGCCAATCTCTCTTCCTTTTACTTAATTCCATTCTGCATGTGCAAGGGGAGATAATGTAGGTTATATATGTACAACTTCACCAAAGTGCATTGCTATTGTCTTGTCCAGTTATCTTTTGCTATATATCATCAGAAACGCTTGGAAGGAGCTAGGAGACCCGCACCCACATCCCCTGAAATACTGACCAGCAAGTGGCCAAAGGATATTAGTAAAATAGACATGAGGTTTCATTCTTGAGAGGCTTCCACATGAACTGAAGGTACATAATGCCCAATATTCATAGAGTGCAGGCAGCTGTCTATGTTTTCCTGAGAGGAAAGATAAGGCTCGTTCATGTAATAAAAATATTTAAAAGTAAATTAACATACTAAACAATCTTTTGTAATAAGGAAAAAAATAATATTATGGTAGCTTTCCACAACTCCACAAAGAATACTGAAAAAAAGAGTTTTTCTGTAGTTTGTACTTGCATATGCCATTAAGAAAATGAAAAGGTTATTGCTAAATAATATAGTATTAATATAAGTTGTATACAGTTGAACAGTAGATTTCTTTTGAGATCCTACTTATGGTCATTACAGCTTTTGTGGTACTCTTTATTAAGTTTAGCATTCTATCTTAATTTCGAGACTGTGATCCATATACCTTAACTGTGTTGTCTACAATAAAAGGTTACCTCTTTCTTCCTGTCTTATGAATCAGCTCTCTCTTAAAGAGCAGCATCCTCTCAGCACGTTGGTGAAATGATAACTTATACATCATTATGTAAAGTGCTGCAAAGTGCTTTGCATTTCTTTAGGGTAAGCAGTGACACAGAAGGATAAAATCTTATCGTTTTAAAGATGGTAAAACAACAGGTTCTCTATGCCAATACAAGTGGCAGAGGCAGTCGTAGCTTTTTCAACTTCACTGAGATTTGGGTCAAGTTCTTAAAGAAATTCAAATTGAAGCTGTCCTTTCTACATATGTATCTGTCACTAAAATGAGCAGCAATTCTGTGTGTAGAGGAACTTTACGTGTGGAGCCTCTGTACTCGCTGGCTGATGACTAGAGCTAGATTAGTGGTTTTATTCTTTAAAGCCCCTATTCAGTCATTGTTAGCCCAATGGGAGATGAAGGCCAAGTGTTTTCTTTCCCTCATGCTGTCACATAACCTCAGGAATCTCGTGAAGAAACTTCATGTGTGCTGTTCAGGCTTTTGAATACCTAAAAAGAAGTTATAACAATGATTTTTGTAGAGTTGCTCTTTATCTTATTGCTTGCAGTGCCAAGTAATTTAAGAAAAAAGTTACCAAAAATGTAGTGGAAATGCTGTTTGGGAGTTGTAAATAAACTCTTCATAAAAATCCCAGGCTCAAATCCCAGCAGAATAGGCTTAGCCTTTCATCCCTGTGAGACAGATAAATTGAGTATCGTGCAGCTTACAACTAGCATTTCTCCTGGATGAGAGCTGTAAAATCAGGGTCCCATCTTTCATGCATTGACACCAGACTGCTTGATATTTTATTTTAACAGTGATGATTTTTATTTGGGAGACTAACAGTTGTTCTTCCTTATACTAGCTGAGAGTTTTATTTCAGCGGTTGTATATGTACTGTATATATTTGCAAAAGACTTTGCATTTGCTCAGATAAAAAGATATGCCATAATATTAAATTATAAAATGTGAGACCAATTGAAAATCCATTCCTATTGTGAAATGCAGCCTTTTGCCAGTGACTACTCATCTAAGCTCTGCACATCTAACTTGAACAGAAACACAGAAACGCAGAACAACCCTGTGCTAAGGCAAGTCTTCAGCAATGGCTGAAGTAGCGTACATATACAAGCAAGCCTTGAATTCATTAGTTCAGCACTGTAGTGATGTAGGTGTGGCATCAGTCCCATGCATACAGAGGCAGCTTTCTTTTAGAAGTGTTAAAGGAATAAATGGAGGATCCTGGAGTATTAAACTTGCAGCCGTGGGTGAGACTACGTATGCGCACATGTATGCACATGCTGTCTTAAGGTTGCTTTCTAAGAGTAGATTACTTGGGCTGCAGGAATTTTTTCCATAAAGTGTTTGGGGTTGATAAAATGCTACAAGGCAGTCTTGCTGAGAATGATAAGCCTCTTTTCCTCAGCTTCCAGGGACTTTGAATTCTGTCCTGTATGAACAGAAAATATTGGTCTTGTGTTTATGGTGCTGTAAGGTGACAGAAATGCGGAGACGTTCCGGGGTGTCACCTACATGTTGGTCATCACCTGTCAAGTGGGATTCATCTCTCATTGATCCAGCAACTTCTACTTTAGGTGCTTGAGCTAAGCTAATAATTTAAACTTGTTTTATCGTGAATACAGATATGTATGTGAAGTGAACAGTTTTTCCCACCTATCTTAGATGCCCATTTTATTGGAGGCTCGCTGTCCCTCCATTCATTGAAGTGGTAATGATTGAAACTAGACACTAACTTTCAGATTGTCAGTTAGATAGAACCAGAAAAGTCCTTCAAATTCTTCGTCTTGAGTCTTCATGTCTGTATTTATACAGCCTCATAGCTGCCATTTATGTATTAGATGGTAAAGAGCCTAAAACATGTTTTAAAACAGTTTTGTTTTTCATATAGGAAAATGTGTATTCTATTTTGGCCACTTTTTTTATTAAACATATCTCAAAACTGGAGTTGGACAACCACACACAGCAAGTCCACTCAGGCAGCGTCCTTGCGGAAAGACAAGGTGCTATTCTGAGACTAATCCACACTCTGTAGAGTTTGGGAAAGAGTAGGAGTCAAAATCCTTGGATTCTTTGAAGTTCCTTTAAGACATTAATTGTTTGAAGCTCTTCTATAAGACAGGTTTATCCAGAATGGCCTATGTAAATACATTGCCTCTTCCTTGCAAATGTCTGCTTAGTGTCTTTGTGGAACACTTGGAAAACACAAAATATGTTTGAAGGGATGATGAGGGCTGCCAGATGATATCAGATGAGTCAGAGGTCTGTTACTTAAAAGGAATCCTGCAGGACTCTTGTTTGACTGGTTTCCATTCTCCTCTGGTCTCCGCTGGAGACTAATGGACTAATTGGGCTAAAATATTACCCAAATGAAGCTGCTGCCCTTTCCTAAACTAAAAGGGGCTACTGAGCCACTGTTGTAATGCAGTTATTCAACACCGAAGAAATGAAGAATAAATTAGTTATAAATATGCGTGGGATGGCTTTTTAATATACAGTCTGCTCAGTGTTATTTTGCAGTAGGTGCTCTGTTGAAAATGGAGGGACTTTGCAAAATAGAGCTGGTGCAAAGTACTGAGCTGGGATCTGCATGACAAAACCTACAGGCTTTTAAGCTTTTACGACCAGTGCCGGTATCTTGCATACAACGTGCTTGGCTTGTGCAAAAGACAGGAGTAATATTCAGATTTTAATTTTATGTCTAGGCTTAGATTTTTGAGCATTCAGATTTGGTTTTGCCTGTATTGGGGAGGGTCTTGTCTCTTTATCTAAGTGTGTGTGGGATGCACCAGATGAGACTATACAGAATGATCATATGAACACAAATCTGCTTGTACTGCTGACAGAAAATACTCTGGATGTTGTCTGCCAGAACCTTTCTTTACTGGGAAAATGAGGGTGGGGGATGTGTCACGGGATCTGACTTAACTTCCAGTGTCAGTAGGAAAGGACAGAACATCAACACAACGTGGAGTATCAAACTGACAGGGCCAGAGAGTATTCATCCACAAGCGCTAAAGGAATTCAAATGGGAAATACACACCATAACAGACCATTTGGAAGAAGCAACAGCAAAGAATTATAGGGTTAGTAAACACAAAGATAAACATATTTTATTGCAGAAGAGTTAATGTGGCTTCTGTTAACAGAAGTTGTGTTTCACAGATTCCTGAAGTTCTGTAGAGGAGGCGTCCAGGAGACATCCTGGTGTTATCTACTTTGATTTGAAAAGGTGTTCTACAGCACCCTCGCCAAAGGCTCCTGGAAAAACTTAGCTGTCATGAGATAACGAGTAAGTGTCTCTGTGGATAAATAATTGGCTAAAGGGTAGGAAACAAAGGGCAGGAATAAACAGACATCTTTGACAGTGTAAGGAAGCCAGTGGTGTAGTCTCATAGGATGTCTGTGCTGCGAGGAAATCTGTTGCTCAACATATCGTAAATGATCTGAGAAAGGAAAATTGAAAAAAGGTTGCAGCTGCTAACAGGTTATTCAAGGAGTTGAAACCAAAACAGATTGCAGAGAAGTATCTCACTTTGAGTGACTGGTCAGTACAATTAGTGGCAAGTAAAAATTGTGAAGTAATGCGTATGGGCAGAAAAAAATAATTCTGATTTTGCATACAAAGTTGTTAACTATAAACTAGCTTACCACTCAAGAGTGTCAGCTCAATGCTAACTCCCTAGCCCTGAGTTATTAGGAAAGGAACAGAGAACAGTATTATGCCACTGTATTATTGTTATGTCATTAGTGTTGTCTCCATTGCTCAACCACATATGGAAGACACTGCTCCTTTCTGATTGTTCTCTCTCCTCCCCCCATCTCCAAGGTAGAAAAGATGTAAAAAAGGATGGCAGCTAAAATCAACTGTACAGTGACTTCCATGTGAAGAAGAATAGATTGAGTTCCTGAAGCCTGAAGGAAAGAAATGGTAGCAGTCTCTAAAATTGCAAGTGGCTCCAGAGAAAGTGAATAGGAAATGTTTGTTCATGCTTTCTTCTGGTACAGAACTAGGTGACAGCAAAAGGATCCAGCACATCACGGAGTCAGAACTGCTTTTACTTGGAACATGCAGTTAAACTGTTGATCTTGTAGCCGTGAGAATTCATGGGCTCCAAGCACTGGCATGGGTCAAAAAAAAGGGTTAGGCAAATTCATGGAAGAAAAATCCATCAAGGACACCAACATAACCACCAGCAAGTTGCTGGAGGGTAGGAGAATATACTGAGGAAATGCTGCCCTGTGATAGTGCTATTTTTGTATTATCCCCTCCCATCATCTTGTGGCACTGCGTCAGGCAGAAGACAGAGCTGAACTGAGCACATCTGTAGTCTGGTCTGGTGCAGTCATTCCTGTGTTATAACTTTATGTAAGATGTTGGTGATTTAGAGTGCACGTGTGGTATCAAAGTCTTTTTAATTTATCCGTTTGTAGACAGGAGATTATTAATTATTTGCAGTTTTGGGGGCTTGATGGGAAAGGAACTGTAAAAACATAGGAACATGTGAATAGATATGAGACTTCATTGACGTCCTCCTGATAACAGAGCTCTTTCACGATAATCCTGTAGTTGCCTGCTCAGTCATTTCAAGCAGTATTTCTGGGGAGATCAAACTGCTGAAAGCTGTTGTATAATTGGTTTTGGTGGGTTTTTTTTGGCCATCAACTTCACAGATCATACTGCCCCAGCAGCTGGATGGCCATAGGGGCAGGGGATTATGTTATAAAGAGGGTCAACCATATTGATATATAATGCCACAACTACTGAGAGAGTCACTGGATTTGCATTTACAGTGCTCTAGATACTGTCTCACTGAAAATACTAGACTCCTAGTCTTGCTGAAAATTGTGACCTTTTTCTAGTTGATGTCAATGGAGATAGATTCTCTCCCTCTCTCTTTTTTTTTTCTTTCTTTCAGCTTGAGTGTAATATCATTTGTTCAAATAGGAGTTGTGGTGTATATTTTCCCTACACTTTCTCCTATTTCCATATGCAATAGCTGGGACTCTTGAAGGAACCTGAAGCGTAAAAGCGATCTGATCTGTTTCAGTGGGACTTGTGTATTTAAATCCATCGAGATCCTTTGCTAAGTCCTTACCAATAGATTACAATTATCAGATTGTTTAGCTTACTGTTATTAATGTACCCACATGTGGGTAGTCAGAAAAGTACCAATAGTTTATAGCTAGCACAGCTCTTTAGATAAAAATATATGTATCAGACTAAATTATGTTTTGGCTTTTGATGCACTTTTATTTGTTTGGAAGGTTGTATGTTTCAACTATAATGTGACACATGCAGATTAAAAGTTAAATTATTTATTTTAGTGGCTGGATGTGTTATAATAGCCATAGCTAAGAAATGTGAACTAATCAAGGATTAGATCCAAGAGGTTGTTAGAACACCAGAGATAAATGCCTAGGAGATCTAAGAGAGATCTAAGATGAGGGAGGCCAGGTACAAGTTAAAATAGCTCATTAAAAACATCTATGTTAATAGGACATTTCATTGCCTAACTGAAAATGGGTATTATATTTTACATAGTTATTAACTCACTTGGTCATGATTCTGCTCCTGGTGTGATAAGGGCTTTTAACAGATCCTTTTTTGAAGGGAATATAATTTTTACTTTGTTCACAAAATAATATAGGATAATATACATCCCCATAACCTTGTTAATGTATCGTCACATTTAAAAGGCAAGATGTTGAAACTGTGTATGAAAATACAAGAATGGAAGGGTCTTTGGTAGGTTCACTGGCCTACAGTGAATCTTATTTCCTATTCCTTGAGTCCTCAGACTCTAAATGGTGAGGGCTCCAGAGACTTTTGGATATATATGTGCAGCATAGTTGATTCTGATATAGACAGGTCTCAAGCTGAGAGATGAAATTATATTCAGAAATAGTTTTCAAGGGATAAAATACCTAGACATTTTTAATTCTAAGGTAAAAAAATATGATGGGATCTCAACTGCAGGACTGTATGTTAATTTACAAAATGTATTGGACTTTTTTCACTCTAATTGCACCGATATATTATTTTGGTCTGGTATCATTTGCGTGTTGTTATGTTAGTATTGCAGTTTGAAGATGCAAGCAATCACACAAATAATTACTGAAACCATTAAAAAAAAACAACCTACATCTCTGTGGACAATACTCTTGTCAGTGCTGATAATGCAAGAAGTACTTCAAGAGGAAGTAGAAAAAGCAGGGAGTGCAGCTGTCTGTAATTAATTGAAGGAATAATATAATAACTATTATTAGAACAAACCAAACAATAGCTTTGGCAAATATTTTTGTAGCGACTTAAATCACAATGAAGATGATAAGCGACCGTCGCAGGGGCAGCATTAGTGTATTAATGATGATCAAAGACAGCGGTCGGCAGAGGGTGACTGGCACGCAACCGTGGTGGAAACCTGCCGAAACCTCTCCTTGCTCTCTCCTCCCCTCATCCTCATCCTCCCCTTTCCTGACGTGACATTTCTGGTCTTTCATCCCAGGAAGGCCCCCCTCACCGTCAGCCAGCTGAAGCCATGCAGGGTGCATAACGAGTGCCCATACAGACGTGCTTAATGCTTTGTGCCGACTGAGAAGACCTCCTGGTGTCGGAGCAGCCACCGAGGGGCTTTGCCCACCCTTTGGTGGTCCTGTACCTGCTCTGCTCTTGGCTGATCCCACTCCGCAGCAAGCGGGCAGCCAGTTCCAGCTGCATGGCATTTAAATGTTACCATAGTGATGAGTAGTGGACACTGCCACCTTTCTCTTTTTAATTAAAGAACAGATGCAGGGAAAGCTGATCTCTTGGTGACCCTCTTTAAGCTGACATCAACACGCTAATTGTTTTCAATTCTTTTCTTCCCTCTGCAGTCGCAGCTCTGTCCTTCGTTCCTATCAAGGTCTTGCCTCCGGTTAGGTTAAAGAAGCAGTAACTCTTTTCAGAGGCTCTCTTTGGGGACTGTTTCAAGCGGTAGCTGCTTCAGAGTAACTAAACTCTTTCCTTTCCATTAGCAAGGCAGGTACAGAGAAACGAATGCTCCTGCCTGTGATGGGAAACTTCTGACTTTCCTGCGCTAAAAACAATCCTAGCAACAGCGCTAGATGGGGATTTACTCAGGGTGTACAAAAAAGTGCACGATTACAAAACATAGGCATGGATCCTTCCAACCTCCCTTGCACCATGTCAGTACAGCACAATCATTGGTAAACAAACAAGGCAGTTGTGGCTCGGATGAATTTGACTCAGGAAGAAGTCTCCTGCCTTTTGATCCCACTTCAGCCCTCAACTTGCAAAAATGCCTCAGCTTTCTGCAGTAGTTTCCTCTTTTATAAAAATAGCAACAGAACTGCTGTTCACCTGTTGTAGAAAATAATTTTGCTTTGTCCAGGTGTTTTAGTACATAAAATATTTCATAAAGAAGAACTGCTGTTAGAGCAGTCAGTCTTCATCAGCAATTGCTGTATGTCGATGTCAGAGATTGTTATGGCTTTTCTTTAGGGATTGAAATTGCACATGGTATTCATGTTAATGATAGGCAAAAAATACATTATTTAATGGCTTCTGCTGTATTATCTGCCCTTTTTGCTTAGCTTCAGGCTAGAGTCAATAGGCAATTTAGCTCGAGAAAAACAGTTACCAAACAAGAAAAGGGATATTATTCATCCCATGCAGGTGTAAGTAAAACAAAGATAGTCTCAGATATCACATTCAGACTTACAGAAACTGTCTGCATCACATAAGTTAACTGGTGATTGCCACTGGATTTCCTCATCGCTGAAGTGTAGAGTTCAGCTACAAAGTCCTAAAGATCATCAGTGACAAGGACCCTTGAAATGCAGGAGGCTATTCAAACTGTTTATACAGGGAGATGGAAGGGCTGATATTCTTTGCTGTTGTCCCCTCTATCTCTGGGCTTGCTTGAGTTGGAGCAAGATCTTGTTTTTGTGATAACCTTACAAGGGAGGAGGTAATTTTTACATATGAAATACATCATTCTAACACATTCACAACACTCAAAAAAAAAAATTATTTTAACCATAGAGCCAAGCTATCTGATGAAACAAGATTTACATTTGAGGTCATGAATTCCTTTGTATATCGTGCACATGGCTTCTTTCCATAGCATTTTGCCTATTGAAATGTAAAACAGAAACACAGAATTTGTCAATTGGTCCCTGAAGTTCAGAACACTTTGTCCGTCATGTAAATACTCTGGCAGTTCTTGGTGTTTGTTGTCTAAAAGGAAGACAAAAACATCTAAAATACTGCTAAGTATTTTGTTGTTCCTGGAAGGAAAGTTGGAAATTTTCTTTCTGCTATCGTCAACCTCAACGGAGAATTGAGGCTGAAGAATAAAAGACCGATTGATCCTACCATAATCTTCCTAGCCAATGTTCTGCTACCAACAAACAGATGCAGTCCTTTTTAAAATGCACCAGCAGTGTGGCCTCAATAAGAGTTTAAAACAAATACTTCTCTACACATAAATTTCCATCATATGAAATAGGCAGAAATTACATAGCAGTGTCGAGCTGCAGAGTACAAGCCCTAGTGAGCTTCCCCGGAGTTTGCTGGGTTTTAGGATGTAGGACTGTATTTTGCTGCATCGTGAGGGTAAAGTGAAGGTGCGAAGTTCATATCTGAATGTCAACATCCCACAAGTAATCTTTTAATGCATTTTGCTCCCACTTTAATTTGTAGGCATTTGAATTTTCTCTGTCACGTCAGGGAAAACTGACAGGCACAGCCAAAAATGCATGTTGGCCTTCTATTCAAGTGAGACAGTGTGGGGTTTCCTTTCCCAGCAGAATCTGGAGTCTCATTTATTTGACTGTAGGTGAAAAATGGCAGACTATTCATTTAAACCAAAATGCTAATAATAATACTGATGCAGAAAGACCTTTAATAACTTTAAACAATGGTGATTTGTGACTTCATTTATGCCAAGAACATGACCACAGAGAGAAGTGTTGTGTGCTGTAATAAAGCGCAGAACATAAGACCCAGCTTAAGCTGGGACTAAATGCTCGATAGGTCAGTACGTTCTGTCTTAATTTGAGCTCATCCACAGTAAGCCTGTTTTGCAGGACATGTAGCTGAAAGGGCAAGGCTTCTCACACCTCTTCTAGGGAGAGCATCTGCATGCTTCTGGGGTTTTGTTGGAAGCTATTTGGTGCTAGATGTTTGCTCCATTATGACAGTGATTTTAACAATATTTTGGAATGAAAATAATTTGAGCAGATTAGTAATTGGGCCACCCATTTCCTCGACATCAGGAGGCCAATTTCCCTTTGAGAATTGTCAACTGCAAAGCCACAATGCTTGAAAATTTATCCTAAGTTACGTATTTGGTTATATTTATTTCCTTTTTTCTCCAAATACTGATTTGATATTTCCTTTGTTGTTGACAAGTTGTTGATAACATGTTAAGGAAATAGGGCTGCATCTTATATGAGGGCCCCAGGTTTTCTTATGCTCTCTTTAGGGTCATTCCTGTTAAGTATCTGACTTTTGTTCCGTGCAAAGGTCCTGAAGTCAAAGTTGTTGTTATAATACAGTCCCATAGTCAAAGACCACAGAGAATCTGTTTGGCACCTTAGCAATGATGCAAGGGGTCTTACTGGCAGATTTCAGAAGGTTTTTTGTCACCTTGTAATCAATTTAGATGTGACTGTGTGTTTAAGCAGAAAGTTCTTGCAAACACAATGCACATTTTAAATGCTTGAAATTTAATTTAGTCTTATATAACTCTTGCCCTATATGATATGAATTTCTAATGAAAGCATATAAAGCTAAAACTCTATGTCCAGTTTTTGTCATGCACTGCGTGTCAGGTCCGTAATCAGCTCCTGCCTCATGCTCATCCACAGATGCAGTTCTGTTTTGAGATGATTTGTCATGTATCAGTATGACCAGCAGACTGTACAGGGTCAACAGACCAGCTGCATCCGGTGTTTTGACTCCTGGAGCCCCTGGTCCTGCCCCATCTTACTACCAACAGAACCAGCTTTGTTTCCTGGCACACCTTCAACACACACAATGCACGTCCATCACTGTACCCTGATCCTCTAAAGGCCCTACGCATCATATGCAGGGGCTCGTTTAGAGAGAGGAAGGAAATTCAGGAGATGTGCTTTTGCTTTTCACAGCTGAGGATTTTTTTTTTTCAATTGCTGGACAAGTAGGTCCTCAAATCCATATATAGTTGTTCACATTGGTGCTCTGTCTTCCTGGGAAGATGTTGGACACTCTGGAGCCTTGAGAATTACATTGGTGAGTGGGACTGAGAACCCAGATTTACATCATGCCTTTGAAAATACTGCACCTATGTGTAGTTTGTCCAACTCATTTCTGTGGTCTAAACAGGAATCCACAAAGCAGAGCAGGAGGAACATACTCTCCTTGTCTGTCATAAAGTATTATCCTGTTCCTTGTCAGTATGGAAGCACTACTAGACAGACCTCAGCCAAAAATAAGATAGGTTGGCACGACAGAAGCATACTGTTCAGAATAACTGCTGGAGATCATCTATATAAGGTTGATTCATTGTGGGATGTATAGAGGGATTTAATGTCACCCATAGATATTGGAGACAAGAGTCCCAGTTAGAAAGTAGGCATTACATGAGTATGTGGTGAAAAGACAGAAACTCATAAAGCTGCAAGGGTCCTTTTGTAAAATGCGTGTGAATAGCCAAGTGGGACAATAGTAACACTGCTAATTCATTTAATTAATATGTAATTTACTTGGAGTAGTGTTCATTCTAGTCTGTTTTTCTTCGGAAAGATGTTTTCTGCTGTGATGAAGCTGTGATTCATTTCCATTTCACTACTTTCATTTTCATGGTCTCTTTGTTAATTGTCAAGGCCTGTTTGATGATTACAGTGGCTAGTAAATGCATTGCTAAATTATGGTCATAAACAACAATGGAAAAAAGGACCCATTCATTTAGATATTTTTTTTTTTATCCAAAGCAAAAGACTGTGTTCTGGACTCTAGCAAAAACAAACAGTGTAGCGTTTCTCCTATTCTGTTCGCTTTGCAGCTTCTTTATTGTTTTGACTTTCATATGCTTTTCTGTGTGGTTACGTGTATTTGCTGTATGACAACCTGGAATGTAGAATATGAAGTAGAGCAGGAGTTTGAGTACATTGAAACTCTGAGGATGCAAGGGGCATACAGGTATTTTGGCACTCCTTAGAGCGAACTGCAAATCCCTGAAGCATCCCATTGCTCCTGGTGCGTGCTCCTCAGAGGAGGTCCCTCTGAGGAGGGTTTCCAGCTAGGCTTGAAAGATGCTAGCTAGCAAATGAGATAATTTTGAACCTATGTCCGCTCTGCAGCAGAAAGCGAATATGTCACTCGCTGGGCCAGAAGTTAGAGCACAAAAACTTTGGGGAAATGTAAGCACCATCCTTGGTAGGTTTGGGCTCTATGTGTATGGTTGTATTAAACTGTGCAGAAGGAAAAACAGCGTGAGAGTTTTGCCAAGTTGGTGTCAAACTAGGCATTACCACAGGCACTTGAGTAAAAACTCTCCACAGACGATGATATTTGTATGCAAGCCTTTACATTTTTCCCTTGGTTTTGCTTTTGATGTTTTGCTCCTGCTCAACAACAGCTAGTATGAAAATAACTCCCTTCAGTCTGGCTCTAATTTCAGTCCTCCTCCTTTTTTCTGCAGAATTGTGGCATGTTGAGTTTAAAACCATCTTCACTGCAGAATATATGAAAACTTTTTGCCCAGCCAAAGATGAAAGATTATTTTTGGCACACAGTCAAAACATGGCTTGATCCTGTCTAACCCATGAGACTAGTTTGATGAGTTTAACTGTTACGTAGGTAGTTTTCCCAATGCTGTAGCTTTTCCTCTTATAGATAGAATCTGAACTGGTTTCAGTGTAATGGAATATTTATTTTGCCTGTTCTAGAAATGTTGTATTTTGAAAATATATGTCTTTGTAGCAGGGATTATCATTTATTCTTTAAAGCAGCACAGTGATGGATAAATTTTAGATGTTATAGTTAAGGAGTTGGATTTGTAAATTAAATCTTTTGTGCTTCCTATTAAATGCAGTTCTGATTGACTCAACCAAAGTGATTAGTGCCCAACCTGTGTTATCCAGGCATTTGTCAGATATTTTATTTCATTTCATTTCATACATCTCAAACTACCAAGGCAACCCTGTCATTGCAATTTTCACACCCTTTCTTTTTCTTTGTTCTATATGTCAGTGAAATCTTATCTCTGCAGTCTTCTGTCATAGGTTAATAGTCTGGAACAAACTTCATTTAAGACTCTTACATAGGAAAAATGGGGAGAGATTATAGGAAGAAAGTTGGTGGCCGCAACCACCGTTAGATAGATGGTATCTCACAGACTCTGACAGTTTTGAAATACCAACCAAAAGTGTGGGAGAGGCAGAGAAGACCTGACCTCGAAAGACTGACTCACTCTGTTCAGGTGCCTGGCTGAACCCCCAGGACCTCCTTTCACGTCACAAAGTTCAAGTTTTGTACAGGCAAAACTAGAAAGGATGGGACAAAACCACAAAGGTCAGGCCTGGATTTATATTTGCTCAGTGTTTTTGTTATTGAATGTATAAATGTACAGAATTATATATAGGCTCCTGGAAAATCTGTGAGATAAAGTTTTCCTATTTCACAGTCTTACAAAAAGTCCTGCGCTTGTTTTTCTTCTGTACATCCTCATTGGCAGGTCTGGGTACCTCTTTTAAACAAGGAACCGTCTTGTTTACATGTTCCTCTATTTCTCCCATTTGCAGCTGCAGTTTCTGTTTAAAGTGGCCCAGAACAGCTTTTTAAAAGCAAAGCATTATTTTTTTCTCAGAAAAGTAAACTGCAAGCATTCAAAAATGTTAAAACAAAAAGGGAAGGTTTGGGATAAACCCTGGTTGACCTAGAAATCCCTGGTTTTTGCCTGAGATAAGCAGGGAGCCCCTGAGTAGGATTTTCCTCTGCCCCTTCCCATGTCTGCTCAAATGCCTTCTCCGTTAAGGCTGCGGACTTTTACTGTCCCCTTTGATCTTGTGTTCAGTCCTGGAAAGAATAAACTCTGCCAGTCTAGATTCAGACAGTGAGGAGGCGTTCTCCAATTAATAACTTTTCTACTGTTTCCTCCAGGACATCATTATTGTTTCTAACAAATAATCTTTACTCTTGCTTCATTTCCTGTTTGTCTCCCCGTCTGTTCCCTTTGGTTTAATTGTTTGCAGTTAGCCAGTGTAATAATAATGACACTGTGATCTACAGCGAGTCCATAAAATGTGACATGAATTTTTTCCTTTTTCATAAGACGCATCACAGACCACAGACTCAAAACTCTTGGAGTCCCTGGAGACTTTCATTCAGATCCTGCTAGAAGAGCCTTACATTTTTCCTGCTCTAAAAAAAATCCAACGCAAGTTGCTATTGAGACTTTGCTTGGATAAGACCTTATAAAACAGAGCCTCTCAGCTGCTCACATGGGTGGATGTTTACAGATACAATTTGATAAGGAAGTCAGTAGTGTTCTGCTGGTGACAGTATTGGCTTCCTGAAATAAGGGCCAATGTTTCCCAATGCACAGGGAAGAACTCAGGAAGCTCTAGCAGATGCGAAGCCCAGATTTCTGAGCCGATCTTCACCCACTGACACTTGTAATTCTCCCCTAATTTGGACATACAGCTTGGTGTGATGGGGGAACTGTGACTGCAGGTAGGGCATCAGCACCCTGAGTCCCTGAACCCTGCAAAAAGCAAAACCCCAGGACTTTTTACCAGCTGGACCCCTGGCAAGACCTGAGAAAAAAGGCACAAAGCTGCTTTTTCATGGGATGTTGCTCACCTTTTCTTTATGAGGATGGCCATAGCCTTTATAAAACAGTGAGTCACCAGCAAAAGAGATGCTGGGAGACTCACTTGTCTTTTACATGTCTGCATTTTTGCCCTACTTAGCCTTTTTCCCTCTATCTCCAAATATTTCTAACCCGTCTCTCCTTTGAAGAGACAGAAGAGCATGGCTGCTCCTGGCCAGTGCGGTATCAAACTCGAGCGTGCTGCCGCTGCCACACAACTCACAAAGGTCAGGCGCTTTACGCAAGCAGCTGTGGAGGAGCAGCCGCTGAGGGAGGAGTCCACAGTGCTGCTGAGACTTCAGATGCTTTATTTTTCTTCTGACCATTCTGTTGTTATTTTATCTAGTTTCTCTCTTCCTCCTCCCCACCCTTTTTGCTCCATTTTCCTCCCATTTCTTATATCTCCTATTTCGATTGATTTTAAAGAAGATTCAGTATTTCATAGTGAATATTGAAAAATATTCTTTGTGAGAAAACAATTTTGCTCTCCCAACTTTATAACTTCCCCCCCGCCCTCCCATTATGAGACTAAATCAGATTCAGAGAAACATGGCAGGCCAGGTTGAGTCAGAAATCACTCTAGGTTAACCAAGAACCTGGGGCCTTTGGGAACCACCTAATAGCAGTAGTAGCTCAGGTTTGTAAATATAACATTTTACCAGTGTGGGTGAGTTTGTGTCTTCCACATACGAATACATAATACAAAACCACAAAAATGCCTCTTTCTTTGACAAACAGGCCTTTTTCTTTAAAACCAGATCCACGTGAATTGTATGGGAGTAGAAAGATGGGGTGGAAGATTGTGTGTCTTGGGGAGGGAGAATATAAGTTTTGATAAAAATGAACTTCTTACCAGCATCTTTTTCAAAGGCATTAAAAATGACAGTCTCGATCTCAAAGGGTGGATAACGTACCAAAAAACATTATTGTTCGTATTCCTTGAGGAACTGTCTGTTTTCTCCTATTGTATGTTGTTATCTGGTCTCAGCAATTATGGTCTCTTCAGTGGAATTTTGTGAATGTAACTAAGATTTATAGGGTGCTACAGAAGAAAAATATTTTTGAAGTTGTCAAACACTTCTTGTTATAAGACTGTAAAGTGTTGAATATCTGCCTCAGGCAGATCTTTTGATTTATTTAATTTTGCAGTTCCCTAGACATCTGCTTTGGTCACTCTCATAGAGAAGGTGCTGGGCAAGATGGACCTTTGGTCTGACCTCACACTTTCATTCTTGTTTGTTTACTGTTCTTATATTGAATGATATGAGAGCAAATACTTGGTTCACCCATTTAAAAAAAAAAAGAGAGAGAGATAAACTGGTAGGCTTTTATTCAAATAGTCTTAATACGCTACAGTAATGAAGCAGAGAGAGGATTTCTCAAGTAATCGTCTCTGAATCAGGGATGCGCCTTTGCCATGCCCTTGAGTATGTGCCCATATATGTCTACCTTATGTGCTTTTGAGATATGCTGAGGTAGAGGCGTAGAAATAAAGGGAAAGGTTTGGTCTCGGACAGTGAAGATTGTGAGTTAATACTGTTAGACAAGAAGACTAGGACCGACCTGAGAGAGGAGTGGAGAAAAGATAGAGTTAGATAAGGTAGGGAGGGTTTAGGGAAGAGGGCAGAACAAGTAGCCTTTATCAGGAACCTGAAATGAATCCCCTTTTGCTGACATAAAGTGTCTCTGAAACATGAGTGGAAGATTCACTGTGTAAGAGTGAGATGGGTATGAGTTTATTTTTCATCTTGGTTTCCACCATTAGCAGAAGAGTGGAGGTGCTGGAGGTCCTGAGCCAGATGATGAATGGGTCGTTGGCAGCATGATAGATACGATGAAACCACTGGTTTTTCTGTTTGCCTTTTTCAAAATATGTAGGAAATTATGCGCACAAAAGCTGTGTTAAAATAACATTGCTTGCAAAGTCAAGCACTCTAATTACATTGCTCAACACTCTGTTGTCTGTATAATTTCATTTCAGGGTTCTTCTATCTGTATGTATGATACAGTCTACAATTATATGATCATGTACAATTTTTCTTCTACACAGAGCCTCATTGACCATACAGAATAAAGATGGTCAATTAACGAGCAACTGTTCAATCTTGCATTATTCCTTATTGTACAGTGTGTAGCACTATCCCTAGCGTTCAGTCACATATCATTCTTGCTCTGAAGACAGAATTCTTTATTTTTTCCACAGTCTTTTATATGGCACTGATCAAGAGACTATCTAAGTACATCACTAACTTTTAATTTCCCTTCACAGTAGGTGTGTTGGGAACCAGAGGAAGGGGTGTATCTCTATTTTACAGAAGGGGAAATTAGGGAGCAGAAATTTTGCTAATGTGGTGCATCCAAGACAACTTAAGACACTAAAAATCATCTGGTTTTATGTATTCCTTTTCAACAGTAAACCTTATCTAGCACTTCTTATGTTCAGAGTAATGCATCAAATTTCTCAGGTTGCAGCTGAGTCCTCAGTTGTTCTGCATATCAGTTTCAAGTCCCACACCTAGAAAACGAGGAAAACAGGGATAGCTGGGAAAGTTTGATTACACAGGTGACCTCACTTAGGCTGTGGCAAGGAGGGGATCCAGCCTTCCTGAGCAGGCTCCACCTGTCTGCTAAAGTTAGCTTTTGTTTCCTTTCTTCCATCCCTCACCTCATTCAAAATGCTCCTTCGCAATCTGCAACAAATGAATCAAACCCCCAAAACCCCATCTTCACTGAGAACCTATGCTTGACTCATTCTGCAGGAAGATTTGTTCAGTGAAGTGGTACAGGGATCTTGTGGAAAAATAATCTGTGATTGTGCAGTTATCGTATTGCAATTCATCTACATGATGGGGCCCAACAGAGGTTATACAGCCAGTTGTAATTCTGTGTCCCCTAACTTTTGAGCATCAGATTTTTAAACCTTTGTAGCATTTTGCATGTATATTATTTTGTCTTTTCAGACATGTTTTACATGGTGTGTAAAACAAAACTTTATACTCCCTTTCATTTTCCTCTTCCCTTCTCTTACCTCCCCCACCAGTATCAGGTGATCTTTTTTCCCTTTGGGTTTTTTTTTTTTTTGCTACTCTTTACAGCTCTATTACAGATATTTCAATGTCCTGTAATTTATTCTTCCTCTAAATGTCAATTTTCTTGCTGCTGATTTGCTTTCAGATATAATGCCTAAAGCAGGCTGTCAGCCATTCTGAAAGTATATGATTCTTCTCTCTCAGCATCGCACAAGCCAAGTCTGGCTGGAAGGACGGGGGTAAACTAAATTGTTATCATAAAAAAGAAAACATACCAGTAATGTATCTTTATACTTATGTTTAGGTATCCCCTTTGTGTTATTAAGGGGACTCATGATCTTGTGTGTTTTCTCTACGGGGGATCACATTAATTTATATTTATAAGGTCTCCCGTAATAGATGCTTTCCAGAAACGTAAAAGTTAATCCAAAAGTTCTTTGGGTGCTATCAAACCTGAAATGAGCGCTGCATTGTATTACACAACAGCAAAAACAAGAGCTCCTCTGGATTCAAAAAAATGAACCGATAAAGTAGTATATATTAACTAAAGGCTGATCCTGCTGCCCTTGTGGAGCTCAGGTGATTTCAGTGCAAGGGAGCATTGAAATCAAGCATCTTTGTGAAAGCTTCATTCTCCCTGAGATAGAGAGGCTCTAAGACATCAGGTGCGTAGATATATTTGTGTATATACAAATATTTAAGTCCTCAGATACAAATGATTTGCTGCAACTCAATGCGTTGCCAGGCTGAGCCAATGCCTAGTGAAGGTTATTGTTGGTCCCTGTCTGGGCGGGGTAGCCTGCCCCAGCTGCCAGGTAATGAGACTTAGTGGAGTAAAAGCAGTTTAAACTAAGTTTTGTTACCTTCTAATTACGGAGAGTTGCAAGTCATGTTCTATCTTGGCTGGTGGACTTACATACCCAGAAGCCTTTCTAAGTTTGCACTTTGACACTCATGAATATCTTTTCACTTCAGAAAACATGATAATTTTTTAAATTTAGAATATAACTTCCTTCATGTATCAGTCTGTGTTGTGTATGTGTGATTCTAAGTGTATCTCAGTGTTCCATACTGTACTAACGTTGTGGATGTAGACAGTTTGAAAAACATCCATCAATTATTTTGTCTGCCTATCTATCTTTCTTGGTGGTGGTTGATGACATCTTAGAATTCGCTGACTGTGTTTTAAGGAAAACAGTGGGTTATTTTGCCTTTTTTTTTTTTTTTTTAGCCCCTATAAAGGGCATGTCAGAGAGATAGCTGCCCAAATCCCATAACAATGAAAGCATAACTCTTGAGTCTAATCCAAGTTTAAAAGGGCAATAAAAATTGACTCAATTTCGGTGGTTTCCGAGGTGTCACTAAATAGATTATTATGAACAACTTAAAGGAAAGTATAGTTCAGTCCCTGTTACCCTCCCCTGCATGTTCCCACCCCTGAAACAGGCAACATTTTTCAAGCATTATTAGCTGCTGTTCTGCTGAGGCTCCTCTTCTCAATTATCTGCATCATGCTTTTGCCTCACTAGGAGTGATCCCTACTGCAAACCCAACAGCTGGCCTGCAGTGGTTTCATCATGCAACTTTGAAATACTAAACAGCACTCACCAAGGCTATTATAGATCAGTTGGGGGTGCCTACATGTTTCACCTGGTAGAAGAGCATTAGAGTTCACCCACTTCTGTTGGTGGCCACTGACAAGTCTCTAACGCTCCCATGGGGACACAAGTTGTCGCTGCTGTGACGAGGGAGCAGCCGTGTTGTCACACAGCTCTCTCACTGCAGCTCCTAGCCTTGCCTGGCATCCATCCTCTCATGGGACTGTGACTCAGCTAGAGTTTGGGGGTGGACTTCACTTTAGTGAGCTTCCCAGATAGAAAACGCTTTTTAAACTCCACACCCAGGTTTTACTTAAAGAAACAAATTCCTTCTTTTTATGCATATATGTGTGTGTGTATATATATAAAATATATATATATAAAAAGATAACACTCAGAAGAATAAGGTTAAATGATGTAGAAAATATGACTTATGGCTATACCTCTCCTGCCTAATGGCTTCTTGTGGTTTAGACTCTCCAATCTTCCTTTAAGCCTAGCAGTGCTGTGACTCCTCTTGTAGCAACTGTCCACAGTCCAGCCTGAAACAACAAGAAAAGACATTTCCCACCACCCAAGGGAGTTGGTTGTGCATCATCTCCTTGCTCAGCCAGGGTGCTTCTTCTGATGGAGGCTCCTTGGGAGCTGCACACACATATTCGGTCCAGGCTCTTCTCTCTTGCCCCCCCTGCCTGCCCCCAGCAGTGTGCTTCTAGAGAGGGGGTGCTTTTTCCCTCGGGGCATGGCAAGAGGGACAGAGAAGCAACTTTCTTTGCTGCTGCCTGGTCCCAGCCTTTTCAAAGAAATGTAACTGTGCAAGCACCAGCCCGCAATCCTTCAGATATCTGTAGGATATGAGCTGTAAAGGATGGAGGAATTTTTCCAGCAATGCTTTAATTAGCCTGCATATGTGCAGCTACAGAAAGGCATGAAAAATTTTGGCCTAAAGATTGTCAGTGCCCTGTGTCCTCACATCAGACGTTTATTTGAGCAGTCAGTTGTGTTGCTAAGTTAATGATGTGCACTTCAGGTGGTGAAAAAAAAATTGAGGATAAAGGGAGATCTCCTACCAGAAGGAAAAGCTGGACTTCTCACTCCTGCCTCCTCCCACTTGTTAAGTGCTGTTGTATAATGGAAAGAAGAGTTGGGTCTGAAACAAGAGAATTTAAATGTGAGATCTAAAAACAGTTACAGTCTTGATGAGGGCTGTATACTTTATTTAGTTCACTTGTAATTGGTTTTAATTTGTTGCATCTTTTTTTAAAACACGTGTGATTTGAATATGAATGTGGTTCACATTAGCTTTTGATTATAAAAATAAATAATATCAGATTCAATAGATTCAGCAGTTTCTTTGAGAGTGGTACTTCCTCAGCCCACCCAACAGCAGCTCTTTCCAGAATGAAGCATTTCAGCTTGTCAGACCATAACTAGGAGGCCATCATCTGGAGGGCTGCAGTCATCTTCAGGGTTGAGTATGCACAGCACCAGCAACTGCTAAGAAAAGAAGCACCTCTCCTCTGGGGTGTCAGTTTGTCTTCCACTTGATCATTGGTAGTAACAAGCAGGAAGAGATTGAGCTGTGAGCCACGGCTCAGTGTAAAAGGACTGGCTGCATACTTTTAGTAAATATTTTCATATTCCTCCTATGATATTTTAGATTAGCATCTTAAAAAAAAAAAACACCATTTATAGGGAACTTAGCGTTGTGTTTCAACTATTTTTGCGTTCCTCTTCCTTTGTGCCTGTGGTTTTTGATAGCTAGATGGAGTGTTAGCTGCAAAAGTTGTTTCTAGGACCCAAATTAACCTACTGAACAGGCCTTTTTCCATAAGTATGTTAGATGTAGTAAAAGCGTAGATCGCAAAGAGTAGGGCTAAGTAATTATGGGTTTGCCATATGTTTTGGGGGTTCGGGAGAGATTTCAAAGTTGACTTACCCACTACGTAGTGAACAAAAGCCCTTTATGTGGCTTAAAAGAAGATCTAATATAGAAGCTCCAGAAATAATGCTTCCAAAGGGTGTATGGTCCATCTCTTGAAGATACCTTCTTATTTTTTATTATGAAAAGTGAGTAATCGCAAGTAAAACGTTAAGAAGACAACTAAGCATCTATTAACCTACCTGAGCAATTTTAAAGGCAGGTTCCGTACCGTACATGCATGTTAAATGCTCTGCTATCATGTTTTCAAAGCAGATTTTTTTAGTCTTGTATTCTTTCGTTGGAGAGTCTTTCTTTTTAAATGCACTTCCTTAACTTTTTTTTTTGAAGAACACAGAAAGAAATGCTATTGACCAGCAAACTTCCAAGAAGTCCTTTTTCTGGCCTCTTAATTTGTTTCTGCAGTTCGACATAGGCTGTCATTTGTAGGCAGAAACCCTTGGCTATCAGCCTATAGATGATGCTCACATGTACGATCAGATAGTTAAGTTTTACTCCATCAAAGAAGAATGTGCTAATGGTACTGACTGACTCATTTCTGGGTCTGCGTACAATCAAAATGTGGGGAGCAAATTTGGAAGTAACTTAGTGGTATTAAAAAATTGGCTGTCTTTTCCACATGTCTGGAACCCATGAGTCAGTACTCCGACACATACATTTTGCTGCTTAAATAGAATATGCTATAGGGGTGGTTTGTTTTTTTTTTTTTATATTAACAATATGGTTTATCATTCTGTAGAACTTTTCATCCATGGGTCTCATGTAGGTTTACCAGTTAAGTAACTCCTTCCTGATGGATCCCGAGGTTCTCCTTGACCTTAATACTCCATTGGTTTCAACCTGAATTATACGTTGAGTCTCTAATTCAAATGATCATCCATTCTGGGGAAGGTTCTTAAAATTAAGCCCATACTTATGGGATTTCCTCAAGTGGGTTGGGATTAAGTACTTGTTTGTTTTCCTTGTGAGTGAAAGCAGAATTTGATCCCTAGCATCATGCTAGTTCCTTGAGATAACTGTTCCAGGGAGGCTTAGTATCATAATTCAGTTACGGTATATTTGATCCTGGTGGAAGAAACCACCCAGCCATCTAGTTGAAGCCCTTGTTCTGAATTCTTTGCTGTACCAAGTGATCATATATTGTAGATATGGCTGACCGTACCCTTTGCATGCTGGACCTTTTGAGAACACTGCTAGGTGCAGCTTTCAGGTTTGCTCGCCATGGCTGTCTCCCTCCCAACAGTGTGAGGGACGGAGAGGGGGAAGCGAAGCGCTTTCCGGCACAGGACCGACTCCTAACACTAGTGGGATTTGTGTAGTGAGGCTGGGGTTCATTTCTGGGAGAAACAGTCTGCAGCAGCTTAATGCCGTGAAAACAGCATGGTGCAACATGGAGGGAAAAAATTGCCATAAAGTTAAGAAGTAGAAATTAAGAAAACCCGTCGTCTCATTTATAGGGTGAATGCTCTGAAATTATTCTCTAACGATGAGTTTAATGGCATTTGACTGTCTGCAGGTTAGGTTGCTGTGCTCCCTGTTGTCAGGCGGGGGGGTAGGGGGTTCATGATTTTTGATTAACTAAAAAAAGATGTGTGTGTTTTGGAGGTGCGTGGGTGAGGCAGTGCAAATGTCAAGTTAAGTACTGGTTATAAGCAGTCTTTTTAAACAGCAGCACATTTTCATTCAGAGCTTTTTAGGTTGTGAAGAATACTGTATCTCTAGCGCACATTTAAAATAAAAATCTTTCTGGCAGCAAGCTCGCCGTATCTAGTGCAACGTTCTCACTCTGTCTCTCTCTCATCCTCATCTGTTGAAGGAGTAAAACTTCTGAGGTGCATCTTCAGAAATAGCAGCAGTAGCCAGTGCAAATGTGCAGTAATTGATTTGCCGCTGTTGTTGTTTGCAACTGAAGCAGTTAAACCTTTCCAAGCAAAACGAAACCTCGTGCATGCGAGCTTCTGCACTGTAGTTCAAACAGTGAGTTTTCTAACACGGCTAATGGCAAATGATGTGATGAAAAATAACGGCTTCTGTTTTATCCTTCGTTTCCATTTTGCACTAAACTCTATACTCAGCCACGCATATGCAGGCTATAATGTAGCATATTTAATCTTCCACTTTGTCTCTGCAGCTTCTCCCTATATACCAAAATAGCAAGGACTGGAGTAGCTACTCTCTCAAACAGCACTTTCTGTTCTTAGACGGGCTTTTTGTTGTTTTTAGAGTTTCCTTTTTTTATTTTGAGCTAAGTTTGAACAACTGTAATGGTGGGAAAATCTATCCAGGGTTCATTCTTTTTTACCACGGAATTGGCAAACCAGGAAGAATAGACTTTGTCATGTGCAAATATGGTGACCATAAATGGTGCTGGAGGCTTTCTCCATTGTCCTGTGACTTTGCCACGAGAGAAAGCGCGCGCGAGAAAGAAAGACACGTTTGATAGAGTTGTGAGAACGCCTGAATGGCTGTTGGGTGTTGGGCATTGTCTGGCGGTGACCTCAATTCGGTACAGTAGAGACCCTTGAAAGCACTGTCTGAAGTCACAATACCACTATTCTCCTCCACTCCCCAAAAGGGATTAGTTAAAAGGGTGACGTTCCGTGCAGAGAGTTCCAAGTATTCCCTGAAACAAAGGGCCCTGAAATGTTTTTGAAGTTATTTTTAATTGAGTTGAACTAATTTAATAAAGGTCCTAAGAAGGGGGGGAGGGGGAGAAAAAAAATATAAAGGAATGTGATTGTTTTATGATTCCTCGCAGATGGAATGGACATTTATAGCATACTTCTTCTTTAGTCTTCCAGAGAACAGTAGCCCCATTTACAGCTACTGTTAGCAATTTAAAACTGCTCCAAAATGAAGTCTTTCAAGAAGTTGACAGCTTATAAATAAATCTGTCTGATAAAATTGAACATAAACTGCATCTGTGGTTCGTTTGCCAAAATTAATTCTACATTTAATTAGAGATAGCAGTCAAACATATTTAATAAAAAACAGTCTTGGAGAGTAAATCAAATGAAGTCAGATTTTAGCAGACGCTTTGCTCCCCCTTCCCCCCACCCCCCCTTTTTTTCCCCCCTTTCCTCCCAAGGAGTGATGAAATGACCTCACCTCTATGGTCTTCAGATATTTAGAAGAGGAGGCTGAGGGGAGGCCTGGGCAACCCAATGAGATTATGCAGGAGAAGCCATGAATGACTTGGCTCAGACAGAGGGGGACAATAATTGTGCTGCAATTTTTATTGATTCTATAATTAGGATTTTCAGCAATGCTGCTGTGTTTGCTGTAAACGTTAAAATGAATTAATATGCTAATTATTAACCAAACAACAAAATTTGGGTTTGGCCTGGACTTAAACCCTCTGCAGCCCCAAATCTGAGGTGCGTTGGCACAGGTAGACTGGAAGTTAGCTGCTCTGTAATTATTAATTACTGGCATGGCGAGTAAAGTTTTGTTGTTGCATCTTCAAAACGAGGAACTGGGCCCCCAGATTCAAAATTTATATTCAGTACTTCACATTCCTTTTTATGTGCAGCTCATTCATGTCTCTCCAAAAATATTATTATATAAACTTCTTAGCTGGTGTAAATAGGTACAGCTCCCACTATGTAAAGGGAGTCTGGCTCTTGGCAACAATTTCAAAACTACAAGATAATAAAATAGTTCGGTGTCCCCGTTCACCAAATAAAGTCAGACGAGCTGTATTAAAAAACATTTGATCCATTACATTTTAAAATTAATGTTTTTCTTTTATAATCCTCCCTCTCAGTGCAGCTGTATCTACCACCAAAGACAAACCAAACTTTATTTAGAGCTCAGACCTTGTATAGGAGATTTAAGCCTTGCTGTAAAGATGTTCAAAACTTGTTATGGTTACTAGAGAAATCCTGTCTGCTTGGCTTTTTTTCATGCTGTAGAAAACAAGATGATTTTTGGACATAAGGTTGAGTGCATGAGCTGATAATAGACTGTCCTTCTTTCAGGGGTTTAGATTGCTTTTGCAATTTCGCATCCCAAAATAAATATTTTAGGAACTCACTGTTTCCCATGTGGAAGGTATTGATTAACCATAACTACAGCATTCTTCCATCTCCTCCTCCTTTTTTTTCTTCTTTTCTTTTTTTTTTCTTAATCATTATTTTCAGAACAGTTTTCCCTTTGTAGAAATAAAGGGGTGGGGGAAAATAAAAACAAACAGAAACACACATACAGGAAACCCTGATAGGTAGTTCGGCTTAGTCATTCCTGGAGGTCATGATTAAAACCCTATTTAGTTAACCCTGTTAAAGTTCTACTGTTACCAAAACCCCGAATGACCCAACTGTGCACAGAGCCTCCTAACTGAGAAATGTGGAACGTTTTTTGGTACACTTTTTGTTATGTGCTGTTGCGGCAGCAGAGTAGCTTGTGGCCTGAAATAAATACTTGTTTCTGCTTTGAACTGCAACAGAAAGGGATCTCTCTGCCTTCCTTTTCACCCTTAAATTATTAATGGTAATGTTCAGCAGGGGCTGTTTTTTAACCCAGTTTATGAGGATATCGTGCATGTACATCTCATTTTAGGGAGGCTACAGCTTGCAAGTCTAACAAATCGCAGTACACCCAGTGCCTTAAAATAAACCACAGCAGTGTTGGCTTTAACTTTCTAGGAATCACGGCTGAAATATCCAGAGTCACCTAGGGAATTTGAAGTCACCAGCCTTTTTTAAATTACATGGGAATTTAGATGTAAAATTCCCCAGGCAGCTCTGAAATACTCAGCTCTTCATATTCAAGAAGTGAATAACTATTTTCTTATTTCCAAAATACTTTAGGTAGGTCCTCAGTCCTTAAAGCTAGCACGCTAAAGCCTATATTGATGTATATTAAAAAATTTGGATTTCACCCTACTGATGTCTGTTTATGGCATATGTGTAGATATTTTCAAGACCACTCCTTGAGTGAGACAGTTGACTTGAGCGGGACTTCATACACTTAATTATGCCAAAACAAAAACACTTTGCTGAATCAGAGGCTTTAATACTGCTGTTTCGTGAGCATTTGCCTTATAGGAGTTTTAGGAATGATACATATGTGTATGCTCATTACCTGCAACACACCTTCATATGAATATGGGTCTTTTTAAAAACAATTGATTCTGCACGATCTAATGTATTTCTCTGAATATGGCCTAGTGATGATATATATCATTCTTCTCTTTAGCCTTCATAATTACTTATTCAAATATTTCCTACTTACCCACTTTTTAAAGTTTTCAAAGCCTTATCTTTTTAATGTGATGTTCAAGAGTGCTGTATGAAGGTCATTAAGACTTAAAATTGCCATTCTGAACAAAGCTAGAGATTTTACTCTTCACTTAACACACAGTTATGGTTTGAATTTGGAAGAAAAAAAATATTGCTTACATAAAGGCATCTTTAAAAGTAGAGCAACTCCTTACAGAAATTAGCTCTTTCTTTTAATTGCATATCAGTGCTTGAATCTGGTGTGGATTTCTGAAATAATAGGAGGCTTTGATGATTTATTAAATACTTTTTAAAAGGTGGGTTTTTCTGAGAATTAAGCATGCATATTGTATTTTGTGTACCAGGAACATGATAATTTCTTTCCTGTTACTGGTACTCAGGGAATCTAATTTGGGACTGTTTTTCCAAGTTTTGTAGTTTAGTTTTAACACTTGATGTGTAATAGCTGTTTTTCAAAGGGATTAATTTATTGGAAGTAAAAAGGTAAGGAGATTCCTTAAGTAAAAGAAAGCAAGAGTACACTTTCTCCCTCCTTCCCCCCCCCCCCCCCCCCAAGTGAGAAAGTCCATCCTATGATGAAGAACACTTTCTGCACAGGTTGCAATTTCAGGCAGAATGGAAAATCTTAATGTTTCAGTCATTCCTTTTCAAAGGAGTACACAGCAGAATCTCTCAATATCTCAAATTCTTCTGATCATTAGAATACGAATGAAAATTTTGGGTTTAGAGTTTTTTTTGGAGGGGGGTTCTTTTTTTGTTTGTTTTGTTTTAGTTTTGGGTTTTTATTAATAATTTGGTATATTAAATATTTGGTAATCACATCCAGTATAGAAATTATATGGATTACACAGGCTTTCCGTTGTGAGAAGAGGGCTGAGGATCACAAACAGCTACTTTCCCACCCTATACTTGTCTTGCGATACCTTTGTGGTGTGTACTGCGTTACTCCATCTCCTTCATCTGCTTCATTCTCTGTTTCTGTGCAGTGGGAATAACTGTTGGATATCTGCAAGTAAAGTGATATTTGCTGCCGTTTTCCTTTTATTGTTATGGTTGAAAAAAAAGGGAAGAGGTTCTTCATTATGATGTTCATGGTGGGTACAGCTTGGAGTAGCAATAAGAATCTATCCGAAGATTGGGATTAAAATTTTGGATGAACCTTTGAGTTAAGTGTTATCTGCATCTCTCAAATACATGGGCGAAAAAGACTATTGCACTGAGAAATTAAACTGAACTGGAAGCGTATGAAGCTGCCTGTAAAACCATCCCCCACGTAGAGTTTACTGTGATGAAGGCAAAGTAGGATGATGGCTTCTTCTGCAAGAAGCAAACAAAATGTGAATGAAAGCAGGGAGTATTATTACTCTACCTAGAGCCCGGTTTGGATATTTTGATAATAGTCTGAGTGGAGTCAGTGAAATCATTTTAGGGGCAGATGATGCCAAGCTGGAAAACAAGGGTCTCTAATCTGCCACGCTCTTCAGTAAGCTGCATTTCAAGAAAATGTGCCTGCAGGTGCAACAGAACTTGAACCTGATTGATGTGTTATTTTCTCTCCAGAAAACTGGCTTTGGGTATTTTCATTGTCTTATTAGCTTTCCTTCCTGATTGACATAATCTAAATAAGTTGCCAGAAGGGTAAGAGGAGGTTTTGGGGGAGGAAAAAAAAAGTGAAAAACATGCTCCCAGGCAGTTTTAGCCTCCCCACCAACCTTTATAACACTGAAAGCACTGCTAACTTTAAAAAGAAAAAAAGCAGCAGTGGTTGGGTGAAGATGCTCAAGGAGCATCTGCAAACGGATTGAGTCAGAGGAGTTTGCCCCTCCTACCAGAAGATAAGGGTTTTCATAAACATAGAGGAATTACAGGAGGAGGCAGATGTAAGATCTGTGCATGTGCTGCTTATGCTGGTTTTTTATCCTTTATCCTGTACTTAGCAGAAAGAGAAATGCTTTGAGTGGAGGATGGTATACTCTTTTCAGCTAAGTGGCTGGTCAGAGTTCCTTAGGCTGAGAAAACCTGCAGGCATCGAAAATGAAGGGGTCACGCCATAGAAATATGGCCAGGGAATCACAGGGTGATCCAGTATTCAGTGAAACATGTTTTACACCACTTCGAGGATCGAGAAGGCCAGTCCGTGTCCCATGGGGTCTGCGCAGGTGTAACTAGAGAGGCAAAAAGCACAGTTTGTTATTGTGTTACTGTGGAACTGGAGGCCACCTCTAAGAGAGGGTTGTCGTCCCCCCCACTGTCAACTATAAGACTATAAAAGATGAATTAACATCAGAAGGGGAAAAAAACTCTTGAAAGCTTTACAGGTTTTTGTACAAAATTTTCAGTCGCATTTAGAATTGCTGGGACATTTCAGCTCCTGTACATGGGGGACAAAAAAACGAAACAAAAACATTTGTCTGTAGCCCTGTTCGAGGGAGTACGGTGTTTACCACCTGTGATGGTTGCTGCCTAGCTTGGATGAAAGGGAGGCAAAGAAGCAGTGGCCGCAGAGTTCTGCATGCTCTATCTTATCGTCGTTATAGACAGGTCACTTGTGGCAAGTATTCACAGGATATTATTGCCTAACGTCTCTAAATCAAACAAGGCTGTGTCACAGAAATGAGCTGAGAGGACAATTTCAAATCTGAGTAAAGCCGGAGGTTTGGTTTAGATAAGAGGCTGATACTGCCAGAAATGCAGAACAGGTTTGTAGCTGGGAAAGGCAGAATTTTTGACTTGGACTGACTGAAGGTTTTCAGGACTAACAATTTCAATTAAATTTGTGATGTTTTGGGAAAAGCTTTAACGAGAGGAATTTTTTTTCTTCATCTATACGAGTACTGGAAAGTGAACCCGTTTGGTCTCGGCTATAGTCCACATTCAGTAGGCTAATAAGGAGTCCATATTGTGGGACCTTAGTGTAAACTCATGATTTAATTCTGTGGGGTCTGGACTGAGGGTGGGATAACAGTTTTCAGCAGTTTTGTTTCAAAAACCTGCCAGGCACCATTTCACATAAAATATCCTATGTACCACTGGGCTTGATTTGTCCATGGAGTCAGCAGAGTCATTCTGAAGATGAAACCAACCAGTAGCCACTTTTCATCAAGCTGCTGGAGATTTATTTTGTATTGCAGTTTTCTTATCTTGCATTTAGCTGAGAAGAGGAGAGCCTAAGCCTTCGGGCAGAGAAAGTACCAGTCCCAAGGCAAACGTCCACAGCCAAAATGAACATCCATTCAGACACTGAATCCCTTTTTGGGCTACAACCCTGAGGGAAAAAAAATGTTTAGGTTATTGTGGAAAACTTTTCCATGTTATTGCCAATTTGCTCACAATGGAAAATACCAAAGAAATTATTTTTTTTGGGGGGTGGGGGGGTGGGGGGGGGGTTGGTGTTTGGGGTTTTTTTTTTTACATGAAGTCTATTCCTGAAGAAGCCTGTTTCTGAGCGATCCCCAGGTCTGAATCTTTTTGAAGATTCAAAAGATTTATACGGTTTGGCTAAAGTTAGCCTAAGAACCCGCATTTTGGGCTTCCTCCTTTGAACTGATGAGACCCTCCTGAGGATTGCTCATCACACCTGGAAACCAGACAAATTTCCCTCCTCTGCACTGGAAACTCCTATACTTTTGGCTTCTCTCCCATCCTGCATTTAATTATTTTGAATTCCAGCATGCCAAGCCAAGTTTAACTACTACTTCCCTGCAAGTATGCTTTATTCTCCGGCTCTCAAGCTGCCTAGCCTGTCGTGGTCTGCAAGTGAGCAGCAGCAGTGTGACACGGAAGAAGGTTTGTTAAATTAAGACCCTCTTAGTCCCAAAGGAGAAGGGTTACTCACTCTTCCATAGATGAAAAATGACCTCTTCCTCTCCCCTCGCCCCTGAGGGATATTTTCCTGATATAACAACATGAAAACTTGGCAGGCTCCATGTGTTAGATGACACTGTATGTTGATGAAGAACATTTCTGCGATATCTCAGCAGGGGCAGACAAGATGGTATTTGGAGAGCAAGAAGAAAAGAAATCGGATGGGGGTAGAAGTGGGTTTGCACAGGTCACACAGGCTGCTGGTTATAACTCGTGACCTGCCAAGAACCACATGCATGACACAGGCCTTTAAAAAATGTGTAACAAATACCTCAAATGAGGGACAGGACACCAAAGCACAGGGGAGGCGAAAAGCTTAGAATCAATGTGGAACTTGTGCCCTTAGTATGTATATGAATTGTAACCTCGGCCTGAAAAAATTTGTTATTTCTGCTGTCCTTAAGCTTACAGGATTAAAAAGTGAGAGTGCCGACACTAGGGGAATGGAAGCAAATTGTTATTCTGAATTATTTATTTGTTAGGAAACGATGCTTGAGCACAATCAAGGATCAAATCCATTTGTGTGGAGCAATATTCATTCACAGGCAGAGGGAAAAAAAATGTAGTGGTCGCCACTGTGGAGACACAGTAATCAAAACGCAGCTAAACAGAATTGGATATAAAGTTAGGGGTATACTTCATAGTGAGGGAGTGGAGAGCTGTGTGGCTCTCCTACTAGTAGAGAATAATGCTGCTGACAGCAAATACTATTGAGATAATGGAATTTCTTTCTTCCTTTTTTGTGGAGGCATGAATGAGAGATTGAAAGAGATATTCAGATTTTAATATATATTTGACCAGTGAGATTCACTCCTGGCACAGGCCCATTTATGTCAGATTTCACCTAGCAATTTTTTTCCTTTTTTTTTTCCTTTGCCAGGTTTGTATCTCTACAGATCTTTCTGTCAGACAGGTCCAATATACAGCATTGGTCTGCTGACAAAATGTGTGATTATGTACGTGGGGGAAAAACATTAATTCCCCAAGACATGGAGTACAGGTGGATAGTTAGTCATCTAACTGTGCCTTTGGTTTACACATGCCTTTTAACTCTCTTCTATTACATTTTTAAAGGAAACCGTCAAAGCAAGCAACAACAAAATAAGCTGAAGGCTCTAGTTTAAAAGTGGCATCGTGAATATTAGTTTGCTGTGCAGCTTGCTGTGTGGGCGGGCTGGGAAAGTGCCACCCTCCAACCCACGGTGCCAGCAGTGGGCTCCGCTTGTCCGTGCAGGCAGAGTGGCACAGCCGAAGGGTGGGGTTGTGTGAATGCTCATTTTATTTATAAAAACATCCTCTCCAGTTGTTAGAAAGCAGTCAGCAAAAAACACTGCCAACATGGCTCCGGGCTCCGCAACCTGTCTCGCCCGTGGTTGTGCAGAGGCACGTTCCTGGCAAGAGCAGATCAAGGTGGCAGATTGAGGAGTCTCATCACTGAGCAAAGGGGAAAAAAGAAGTCACAGATGCAGTTCATGTGAATTTCACAAGTTGAGGAAACCACTTTTTGTTAATAGTTGCTTTACCAGATGTTGATAAAGGATTTTGTCCTGTGAGGCCCCTTCTAACCTGGGTAAGCAATTGGAAGTTGAGGTTTACACATTAGGATTTTCCCAAAATTCCTGACATTTATCAAGTGCTTTTGACACGATAATGGCAAATTGAGTTTTATTTCAAGTGTGGTTGAAAACCAGATGAACTTTTGCTATCCAACTACATCTGTTGTTTGCTCCTTCCAGAATAAATATTGCAGTTCCTGATGCCGAAACAGCTGGAAATCTTGCATTCATTTGTTTTCCTTGAGATGAAGTGTGTCCTGTGGGTTTACCTGGTGACACTGCTTATGTACTATTTATTTAAGATGGCTAGCTATGAAAAAAAGATACTTGGTGCAAGACTTCTAACCCTATTATTTGCCAGCCTGGATGTCTAGAATAACGTGCCTTGATCAATTTTACCTAAATGTGTTCATGCAGATTAAGTTTTTTGTGGTGGTGAATATTTCTAATGCCAGTAGCTTTCGACAGGAGAAAAGTGAGAGCTCTCTAACCAAACCAGCTCATCCTGATGCGAAGTAGCACAATGGGAGCTTGATCTGGGCGCCACTTCAGAATAAGTAACAGAAATAATTCATAACTGAGGGAGAGTAAAATATAAAGTGCGTTTCAACCCCAACCCTACAAAATTTTTGTTTTGATAATGTAATTTTAGGTGAATTGGTTTTTTTTCCCCTCTGACATGAAAAACACTGGTATCATTTGCTGTTGCAAATAATACAATGTGTTCGTTCCAATTGTGTGGTGGGTGGGAACGTGGGATAAAGGTGGGGGACAGAGGTGGAGTGGCATAAACATTTAAACAGTACACAGCGGTGAAGAAAGGCATCTTTTGTGTGCCTGGTTCCAGCAGAAGTTCTTGCTTGTGCTGCTGAAGATAGCCTGAGAAGATTAGAGGAGGCTCAGCTGGGGCAAGACAAAGGGAGACTGTGTAAAGCAGGATCAAGCCTGTTTGCTTAGCGGAGCTCTCTCTGTCTTCTTGTTGACAGATGTAGCTGGTGCAGTATCAGACCTCTCAGGCTCCTCCTCTGGATTGTCAAGTGACAATGGCTGTGGTAGTAAATGACAGTGTAAAGTACTCCATGAATCCTTTATTTGTTTGGCAGTTGTAGCCTGGGATGGGGATTTAATATTGAATGGACTCCAGATTGTCTAAATTGCAATTGCAGTGTTTATTTAAGCAGTCTGTGGGGACTGCTACAGCATGTTAACTTTTGCTTCCATCCTTTTCATGTTGCAGAGTATTAAGGTAGGAAAAAGAATGGAGGGGATTGGAAGGGAAAAGTTAGTACTGTAAAGCCATGAGAATGCTAGTGGTTGTCCTTAGCTGCTAAGGAATCATCAAGAGCTTCAGGTCACCGAATTAACATGCAATATGATGGACAAAAGCCGACTGTGTTACCTAAATAAGAGTTTTTCCTTTTGCTGGTACACTAATCTGTCACAGACTACATGCCACTATCTCAGCTCAGTTAAGTTGCTTTCAATGCTAGATTGCAGCTTGTAACGTCAGAAAATAACATGTACAGTAATTTGTACTTTGATAGCACTGTGGCACCTAAAAAACCACCAGACCGAGTCCACAAAGTAAAGCAAGGGGCTGTGTACTGAAGTAGTGAAAAATCACCAAAAGTAATCAGCTTTCATTCATTATTCCTATTTCAAAATATAAAGGAAAACTGAATTCACTTCAGGAGCTAAAAGTACCCTGAATGTAGCCTTGCAACTAAGTGAGCCAGAAAGGTTAGGAAAAAACCAGCCACATGCAATGAATCCTAGCTGTAGAAAAAAGTGTTATTACAAATTCTGGGACAGAGAAGGGTTTTCTTTAGCAAAAAGGGCCCTTTATTTCATATGGTGGCTCAAGACACACGATCACATTGGAAGTGCTAACAAACACACTCAGTAACAGGTCGCTGCTTGTTCAATCAATAAAGACCCTTTCTTGCTCCATGTTCTGCAGGATCCGAAGCCTCAGGTATCTTTGACAGAGCTGTAAACAATTATATGTAGCTACGTGTTTGCACAATCTGATAAAGAGGACTTTAGTAACCTTGATGCCACATCTGGAGCACAATCCATCTTTACTGCACCCAGATCCTCTGCAGCTTCTCTCACCTTACTCTCCAATTCAGCTGCTTTTCCCCAACTTCATGCTGATCTGCAGCTTCTGTCTCCGGAAGAACCCCTCCAATTCACTACACTGAGCACAGTTCCTTATCTGACCCATCTGGGGCAGGACAAAGGTGAAAATAACTTATTGTCCTGCATAATGTGTAGTTGTTGAGACTTCAGCCCTGGCAAAGAGGGCACGCATGCAGCTTGTCCTCCCCAACGAGTTGGCGTTTTTGCAGGAGCATCCTTTTGCTTGCAGAGGTATGGGCATACAACACTGGTCTGTATTCAGCGCCAGCAATGAGAGGACGCTCTTGTTTTCAGGCGAGTTTCTTACTCCAGTAGGGAAAGAGTTTAGTAGTAACGACGTGATGTCTCAAGTGGAATAGGGAACTTAATGTATTCCAAGGAAATCTTAGCTATACAAGTTTTGCTGATCCTGTGCACTTCATGTGAAAAATATAAAAGCATCCAGAGGTTATTTTTTATAGAGTTCTCTATTTTATTTAAACCAAAGAATGTTTTGATTCTTAGTTTCAGAATGAATTTTTTTTCATTTATTATACACAAATTTAAAATTACTGTTACTGTACTTCTCTGTGTATGTAAATATATAATCAAAAAACTGGCCAGGTGACAATTTTTTTAAAAAGGTTTGTTATTCATAAATTTCTTTGAAGGCTTGTTATTCATAAATCACCAGTCACATCATCCAGACTTGTACTGGAAGCCTAGTTTTGAATAGGCTACAGTAGCATCAGCTCTGAGAAACTGAGACCCCAGTTCAGAGAAATACCCCTTCGTTTGAGTACACATTTAAGTACTTTCCTAGACGCAGATGCATTTAAGCATGTCCTGAAGTGCCCTCCCCTTTCAGGGACTAAGAGGAGTTAATCAGTCTTAGTAGGTGGACATTAAAATGCTGAAGTATAACACAGGCTCTACTTGAAGTTCGGTGGCTGATATTATTGCAACAGCATCAGTACCATTAATTCCCAAGTCGACATTTTTTACTCTTAAAATCCTGAAATAGCTCAATTTAATGGCAGACCACAGCTTTTATTTATAATCACATTGTACATTCCTTCGGAGTTATACATCTCTAGCACTTAAGCAAGGATTTAGTCAACTCTAATGTCTAATTATTTGTTTTTATAATTACTATTGCCACTGTATATATGGAAAGCTGACAACCAGTATGAAGTATTTTTGAGGTCTGCACCCTCCCTGCTCTGACATCCAAATTAGTCCTTCCTTTCCCCCCACCCTTTTTTTTTTTTCCTTCCTCCCAGAGTTCCTTTTCTCAAATGAATGGGAAGAACAAATCCTCCTGTCCTCCAGCATAGATCTTTTTTCTTTGTCCTCAGGCACATGGTGCTCAAGGCTACAAATAGGAAGCCCCCCTCCCCATTCATTCTTTCAGTCCCACGGCAACACTTGTCAGCAGGGAAAAAAAAATCTCCCCACCAACCTCAGCAGTAATTTTTCATGCTCAAAAATAACTGGTGTAAATGTGTTTAAGAGGTTACTGAACATGATGGGAAAAGGTTGCTTTTGTGTGCCTTTGTCACTAGTCTGTGCAACATTTACACTCGGAAGGGACACTTGGCTTCCAAGTCCTCCATGGGTGCTGCAGGGCCTCGAGCCGTCCCGCACCCAGCAGCTGGGCAGCAGTGACAACAAAGCCATCAAAGAAAGGAGCAGTGTATGGAACAGCAGATCTGCTTCATCTCCCTCAGCCCACCCAAGGGCAACGCGGATGCTGGGACTTAGGGTGGCTATCAGACCCAGCAGTCCAGCTGAAGTGTGAATTGTGATAATTGCTTGATGGACACCTCAGTTCTGCTCAAGAGTCCAGTTGTACACAGTTGGGTCATACTGGCTGGACAGGCTGCCCTTCAGTATGTGCTCATGTATGTTTTGCTAGCAGCTGTTTGCACAAATGTGAGAAACAACTGCTTTTAAGGTACGTAAATAACACATTACACAGGGTTGTCTCTGAAAAAGGTACGCCGTTGGAATATACAAAAGTGCATTTTACTCGGTATGTGGGGATGATATTAGTCCATTATTGCCAATAGTGGGATATGTGGTATGGTAACAATTTTGGGTTAAGAATGTACCTAGTGTGTTCAGCAGCAGAGCAATTTTAGGTAATGTTCGGTGCTAAGATCCTGACTCGGCAAAAGATGTAAGCACTGTCTTCACTTGCGCTGGAGTCAAGCTGAGCATGTATTTACATGCTTTGCTGGTCACAAGTAACTAGATTACTCAGACTTGTGTGGCTTTGGTGTGTTCCTTTTAATTTTCCTTTTTAAGTGATATTTTTTAAGTGTTGTGCCAAAGAGATAGTAGTGCCAGCTATGACTTTTTAATGTACAGATGATTGACTCAGTAGACCACAAACACTTCTTTGGAGCTGTTACAATCCAGTGCATTAAAGCCTGCTCAGGGATAGAGGGATGCTGTATTTCCCACATTACTGATACAGTGGCTCTATTGTGTTGGAGTGGCTGTTGCGCATGTGTATTGTTTCCATCTGTCTGCTGAGACTCCTTAGAAAACTTGTGATGAGAACTAGTTACTGGGCTTGTGCAGCAGCCGGATCTGAAATACTTGTTTCAGAAAACCATGGAAGAGCATGAATCACAAGACTGTGAAAAAGGCCATCTCTAATACACAAGTCAGCCCCGACCTTCCCTACCCCATCCCTTCACGCGCACACACAGAGATTATTTTATTGAAATATCAATGAAAATATATCTGATTAATTTTTAAAGTAGCGCAACATTCAGAACATTTTTAATAATGGTAGCAGTGTTTCAAATATTGTTTGTTTAACCTGTTTTGGATAATGTATTTGTTCTTGTTATAATCAGTGAATATGAGGAGCTGTAGAGATTGGTGCAGAGCTAGAAGGAACCATCATCTGGGCTGTACATTCTTCCAGCCTGATCTGCTCCTTACGACAGGCTGTAAAATTTCAGATTATAATTTCACCATCAAACCTAGAACTGTTCTGTCAGTTCCTATATATATTTGAGGAGTCCATTATGTAGAAAGGAGTATGTTTTATAGCACTATGAAAAGCATTGGTATAGGAGATCATAAATAGTGTCTTGCATGCCATTTAGAGAGAAAATAATACATGTTTTAAAACTGCGAACTCTAGTACAGAGCTGACCTTTGGCAAATCCTATTGCCTGATTGGGAACTGCAATTTTCAGCTTGCTTTTTTTTTTTCCTCCCCTCCCTTGCAGTGTCAGCTTTGAAAATGTTCAATCAATATAAACCTATCACAGGGGTTAAAAGGAATAAACAACCTACCAGTCTTTCAGCAGTGAGAGGGTTGGGTCATGACAGTTATGGAATTAATGATTCAAAACTTCTTATGGTTGGCTTCTGTTTAAAAAAAAAATATTTTAAAAATATTGTGATTTACACCATGATTTTCATCGTTCATATACCTAAATAAAAGGGAAAAAGAGAACCAATAAAGAAAGAACTTTAATTGCTCTTACAGTTGTGTTTTGAATAGAAACCAACCGTACAAATTTGAGAGGCACTATCATTTTAGGGGAGGATCAGAATGCCATAATGAAAAATTAGATGACTTTGAGGAAGAGGGGATTAACAGTCAGATAAAACTTCACAGCATAAACAACAAGGTCATTTGGTTAAGGACTAATGACAAGATTGTTTGCTATACCTTGTCATCTCCTCCCTTCCTCAGGGTGAGGGGGAAAGACCTGGACATTTAGGTGATCATAGGATTACTCTGAAATATTAAATGTAACAATGTGAAAAAGGCAGTATGAGTGCAGGATGTATTGGGTTTGGTATTTCCAGCAAAAGAGGGAAGAAAGCCATTGTACAAAGCATGTACAATATTGTGTACAGCTCTGTTTCCTTGTGTTTAAAGAGATTAATTTAAACTGGAACCAGCTGAAGAATAGCTACAAAAATTATCTGGGGAACAGGGAGTCTGTTCAATGAAAAAGAATAAAGGGTTTGATTTGTTTAGCATAGCAAGATCAAGTAGTAACATGATTTATCTAGTAGTAATACGCCAAGAAAGAGAAGAACAATTTAAGTTAAGGTGTAAGAAAAAAGGTGGTCATGTATACAGTGGTCGTTAAATTTCGGGTGGAAATTAGAAACCACCTAATGGTAGACCACATCTCTTTTCAAGTGAAGTGCCCTGGAGTAGTTTTCCACAGGGGTCTTACCAGTGATGAATAGAGTTAAAGGCTTTCTTCGTGTACCTTCATGTATCATATGAAGATCCACATCCCAGTGTGATGCTGGCCTTTTTCACAACAGCATCACATTGTTGACTTGGAGTTGACTGTAACACCCAGATCCTTAACTGCTCCTTTATCAGTTGCTCCCAATCCTGTGTTAATGCAGTTAACTGTTCTACCTAATTATAGTTACACCTTCTTGTCCCGATTTTCAGGCTGTTCCTCCAATTTTCAAGATCATTTTGAATTCTGAGTTTGTCTTCCTACTTGCAGTCTCTTTTTGTTTGATGCTATCTGCAGACTTTGTAAGAACACTCTTTATTCCGTCGTCCAAGTTGTCAGCGAAAATGCTGAGTAGCACCAGATTTAGAGCAGATCCTTGCAGAACACGGCTCTCTGCATTCTTCCATTTTAGTAATGAACCATTAATAATACAGTCTTTGTAATAGTGTATTGTTTTCCTATCTGCCCTGTGATAGCTGCAGCAAGATCATGTGTCTTGAATATCGTACAGTTTACTTATGTGAAGGTAGTGTCAGACAGTTTCAAAAACTGAACCACAAGCCGAGTATGGGAACTACTACTGCTGTGCTCTACACAGAACTGTAATTAACAGAAAGAAATAGGTTTTATTTAACAACATATTTCCTTGACTAATCAATATTGATGTATATTATTTATCTCCTTGTTACTGCCCATGTGCTTACAAAAAGTTGGATTATTTTTTCAGATTTTCTGGGGATTGAAGGTAAACTGCAGTTTCTAATTCTCCCGGTTTTAATTTCATTAAAGGCAGGTATTATTGTGGTTTTTCTCTACCTGCACTTCCCCTGCCCTTCGTAAGTTTTATGCTAACTGCTCCAGAATGGCTTCAGTTGCTTGCACAAATGCCTTAGGATAAATTTCATCAGGTATAGCCACCTGCAGATAGCTTAAATATACTGAAATGATTCAAATTGCTTTGACCTTGCCCCAAAATATTTAATTTCATTAGAGTATTTTGGCACAAACAAAATTTTCATGTAGAAGTTTTGATTTAGTGAAGACTATTTTTCTGTCAAAAAAGCATAACAGAAAGTTCCTGAACATCCCTAAGAAACATGGAGCGTATGGTAATTTCAGCTTCTGAGCAATTAATATTTTAGATGTATAAAAATTATTTCTGATATTGATGCAAGTATTAAACTCTCCTAGTAAAACATATTTAGTAAATATATTCTGGAATATTAAATTATGTACTGTACAGCATCAAGATCTTTTCACTACGTCTTCTGAACAGACAAAGGTGCTGCCTGACTACTGCTGCCACAAACCTGATCTGGTGAAATACCTTCTAAGAGTAAGTGCATTTCCCATATTTGATCTCTTAGCTGAGACTGTCAGAGTTAGGGTCAGCTAATATTAATCATAAAGGTGATTTCTGCAGCGCTGGTTCAGTTCCTAGTGGTTTTGTGTTAGGATTATCAGCTCCTAAGCCATTATTCAGTCTGTTTTGATCTTCAGTATGTTCAAACAGCTGGCCTAAGTAATGCACATCCTATAATCAGTCCTTGTAGACACCCATCCTCAATCTTTTTGTGTTGAAAACAAATTCCAAGTTGGGATTTAAAAATAAGTAGATAAAGGAGTAGCTTCCCCTAGACAGCTTTTGAGGGCTTTTTATTGTTGCTGTTGTTCTTACCAGACCATGAATTCCCAGCAAAGGAGACTATAACTGGTCCTTGAAACTTTAGTGCTGAGATGATCGACGTTTTGGATTGGAGAGCTCAGGGAGGCTGAATATTGTCCTGGCTGGCAGTTGCGAGGTGATAGTATTGATTTCTGTTTGAAGTACACATGGGTGCCTACAGATGTATTCTGCGTCCATTAGATTCTGAATGCAGAGCTTTTAATTCTTGGTAAGTAGCAGCACGGTGTGTAGGCAGGCTTTGCGCTGGTTTGTTTGTTTTAAGCGTAAGTAGAAATAATACTGTGTGCGTCCATTTAAAATGAATTGACCTTTTGTTAGAGCAAGGGTTGTGTGTTACTTGTTATGGAGTGACTCCATTTCTCCATGCAAATAGGGGCAAAAACAAGGGTTATATCAGGCTACTGCAAAACTGAGAGGTAGGTCAGATTTAATGGAAACATCAGTCATTAACCCTTTTACAGCAGCTGCCTAGGGAGATCCTTGTGCATGAAAGTTGCGTTATGTTTTCTTACCTAGCTCTGCTGAGCCACAAAAAAACAGTGAGCCTAATGCACGTACTCTGTCTAGCACAGTTTACTTAGGAGCTCTGCAAGGAGACAAACATAGACCTTTTCTTTTTCTTTTCACAGAATATAAATCAATTAAGGCAGCTAAGTTCCAGGCTTTTACCATTACTCATGGTCCTGCTGCTTTTGCACTGCTGTGCCAAGACAGTGGGGATTAGGTACAGGGTGGGCAAAGGCACAGAACGCGAATCACAGTGTTAAAGTATGTTGCCTTTTCTTAACATAAAAATGAACAGTTTCTTGAACTTGCAATTATAAGAGAAAAGGGACTACATTTTTCACAAACTGTTGGGATTTCCATGTTTCCATGTGATTTGTGCCACAGCAATAATAAATCCATGCGGTTATGAGGACATGAATAAGATGACTTTAAAAAGCAAAACGATTGTTTGTTTCAGAACGATAGTAGCTCTTAAAAGCAGATAGTTGAAAATAAATAATAGCTGGAGTGCGTATTATTTTAAAATATTATTTGCATGGTGGTTTTTCTACAGGGCAGAAGCAGGCATGATCTCTGCCCCCAAAAGCCTGCATATTTTACACAACAGAATTAAACAGTTTCTTAGGGTTAGGTCAGAGCTGAGGGCTCTGCGTAGGAACGTTCCAAATCAGGTACCATCTTGACTAAGATGCTAAAATTAGAAGCCTGAACTTCGTCCTTTGTTGAGTGGGAAAGCATGTCCTGTTCAGTCCCCAAATTTTGGTGCAAAGTTGGTTCCACGCTTCTTTGTTCTGCTGTGCTTGTCGTGTTAAGTGGCAACGTTACAATACATGGAAACTAAAAGCATTGATTGTAAGTTGTAGGAAAATAGAGGTTTTTTGTAAGCACTCCCACCCATCTGGAACTTGCTGCTCCCTTATAATCAGTCACAGATTGTTAAATAAAGTAGACTTTACTTCACCCTGAACTCTTGCTTTATTCTTCTGTGAGTAGTCCAAAATAAGTATTGGATCCCTTAATTAGAACTGAATAACCAATTGGCTTGCATTACCTGCTGGCCTTCAGAGGTCTGTAGCCACTTTTCTATTTCCTTCTGATCATATTGTATTTAATGAAGGGGTTTGCTGGCCAGCTTCCACATAGGGTGCTTGCATTTTTGGTGACTGCAGTTAGTGTTTTTATTTATAATTTGTGGAGCGCTGCTTTAAATATTTTATTATCCAAGATGCAAATAATCTCCTTTAGCTTCCCTTTATGGACGAACCTGTTTGCTTGACTTTCTGTATGTGTGTCATCTTTCCAACTGACATGTAGCAGTGTGGGATCTCACATTTGGATACTTCTCACTTGGCGCCGTGCTCATCCTTCCACTTACATTTTGAAGAGTAATTTCATATTTTCTTCCCTATCATTTTGTTTGCCAGCATGGATGAGAGCCATTCCTGGAAGGGGGTGTGCATCGGAGCTGGCACTGAGCGAACCACTGGCATAGGGAAGAGAAGCTGTTCCTGTGTCAAGAAGGCTTGGGCATGTCTAGGTTGTGCCGCCTATTCCACTCTCAGCTTGTTGCCAAAATTCTGTGTGCTCCCTTATGCCAAGACCTATTGAGAGAGAGACTGTCTGTGTGTGTGCGAATTTATAGATATTTAATTAATAATCGAGAAGATAATTTCCATGGTAATTGCCTTACCTAGGGTGAGGGAAGAAAGGGAAGGTATGCGTGCATGTTGCATATTTTACCCCCGACTATAACCATGGGTTGATTTCCAACCTGAGCATGACAGGTGAGGGATTTGTTTGTTTGTTTGTTTGTTTGTGCTCTGGTTTTTGTTTGGGGGAAATTTGTAAGGAGTTGTTTGCTTTGCTTAATTGATACAACACAGGGTTCTTCCAAAACAGCCCCCTCATCAGAAATCTTTGTTATGAGAAGCCTACTGTAATAAGGATTTATTGCACATAGCTCTGTTAGTGTGACATGTTGGTGAGAGTGTGCCACAGATACTCCTCTATGTTTGAGCTGAACATGAATCTTTCAGTCCTAGCTGGTGAGCCATGACTGTTTAGTTTGAGCTGAAGCAGCTTGTGTTTTTAGCTGTAGTTCTTCATTAGTCGTTACGAATGTTAGTCATTACAGTGGCTAAAACTAGACTGTTTTTTGGCCCCACTGTGCAAAGGTGAGTCAGGGTGAGACATTAGGTATAGGGACGCGGGGTGTGACAGGGAATAATATTTACTGCAGAGTTACTGGAATAGTTTATACTGGCGGTTGTTAGATGAATTTGCTGAAGCTGCTTATTTTTTTCTGACATGTCCACAGGAGATAGCATTGGCTCCAGCCCCGGTGAGCCGGGCAGGTGCTGCACACCCTCCTGCCAGCTGAGACCTGCAGCAGTGAGCTGTGGCCCCTCCTAAGGAGACCCAGAGATGTGGAATCTAGGAGGGGAGCTTAACAGGCATCACGTAGCTGAGACCTGAGCACGTTCCAGACAAAGTTAATTTACCATGTGGATCACCTGAGGAGCAGTGATCTACTGACTGCTTTGTCCGCTGTCCTCAGTTATCCTTTTACCATTCAGAAGTCGATGGTTTTTCTTGTGGGATTTTTAGGTAAACTTCAGAATAGTTATATAGTTTTGATGTCATTGTTACCCTTTGGGTTGTGTAGGCAAGGCTCAATCTCCGTCTTGTCACAACATTTTTTGCCATTGTAGCAGCCCTGAAGTCCACGGAGATGAGCACAGACTCTTCTCTCATTCTCAGAGTGCTTTCCTTCTGGTACAAAGCTACTGTATCTCTGTGTGTCTGAGATTTCTGTGTAAGATTTAGCCACTGTGCTAACACCATGTCAGCTGTCCATACTTACTGGTGAGGCAGCATGTGACTGTCCTTCCATCACCCCAGTGCTCACCAGAGCTACAAGGATGAGGCACAGAGGCAAGCATGGCCATTTTATTGAGTACTATGTGCATATTCAGTAGCATGTTTGCCTGTCAGACTAGGGCACTGGAAAAGAACCCCCCCAAAAAACCCCATCCAGACCTTGAGGCCAAACGAACAAACAGCAAATAGGAGGTGGACTGTGAAACAACCGCGTTTTGCAGAACTTCAAAGTGATTTTGAACAGTTGTAGTCTAGTCACTGACTCATCCCCTCCTCCCACTTTTCACTTTTCCTGCCACTCCACGAGCAGCATGTGAAAGCACTGAAAGAAAATAAGAATCTTAAACTCATAAACATACCTGCCTCCCATCTGGCACTCATCCCAGCAGCCTGGTGATCTCCTTAGTTGTCCAGCAGATAGTTGAAAAACAAGAGTCCTGTGAAGATTCGCATGTCACCATATCCCTGCCAGATGGCGGTTAGTAAAACATGGGCAAATTGCATTGGCTCTGCTTCCATCATGACAATCACAACAGAAACACTACAGTGTTGCAACATCGCTATTTTTTAAGATAGGAAAATGAAGGGACCGTAAAGTAGGGCAATTGTGGTATGCTAAACACCACTTAAACCTAATTGCAATGGAGTAAGCAGACTCTGAAGGGTACAAAGCATCGCTGAAGGCGACCCACAGGTTTTAGCCTCGCGCTCTAGGAGTATGGGGGTGAGCTTCAGGAAGACAGCACCGGGCATATTTACCTCACCACTCTGTCAAAAAGCTCTTGCCAACTTTAATTCCATTTTTAATCCATTTTTTACTGAATAGCCATTTTTAATTTGATAAGCTTTTCCATCTTCAGACCTCAGCAAAAAGAGAACAGAACTGGACCATAAGGCTTGATTGTGTGTTTTTAAGCCAGGACACCAAAAGACTCCCTATGTCATAAAGATAAGCAATTTGGGGTAATAATGGCATAGAAAAGAGAGAAACTTCAGCATGCAGTAGGAAGTCAGGCTGCTGCTAGTGTTGCGTGCTGCAGTAAAACAATGCCTCGACACCCCAGCTTAGAAATCTGCACCCCGAAATGCAAAGGATAATCTCTGCTCTACCCACCTTGTCATGTAGTGGTACAATTCAATGCTCAGCTGAACCAACGTAACAACCGCCTGTTGCTGAAAGGAGAGGTCCTGCTCCTCCCTGCTTGCAACTACTTGGTCCCATGCTCTTCCTTGTACCAGTTATGACAGTCTTCAGACCCTTCTCTGAGCTGTGACCTAGTAAATGAGATAACTGAATAAGTTGGAGCACAGCCATCATGTTTCCAGAACAAGGAGCAAGAACCATCTTCCCAGACACCAACTTCCAGCTGCTACAGAAAACCATTCTCCCTTAGGTGAGAGGAAGCCGGCTGGCTGTGTGTGGGCATATGATGGGATGCTCAGGAAGAAGAGGTCTGGGATGTTGCTCAGGATCCCATCTGTGGAGATCAGAACAACCCCTAGCAGAGCACTGGCTTTCTGCACTACGGAGAGCCGGCCAGCACTTGGTACAGGGGTGCAGTACTGACCCAGTAACGTGCCTTAGCATTTGAGGCAGCAAAAGGCTACTGTGAGGGAGCATGGACCACTTTTTGCTATTGACTTGCAGGGCTGTTAATGCCCATTCAGGTTGTTTGAAGAGCCATTCTTCCCTTCTCCCAGGCCCTTGGCCCCATCCTGAACAATTTGATTTTGCTGGTATTGGAAAAAAGTCACAAAAGCATCAGAATCTGTGGAGTTGTCCCAAGGCACTTGAGTGTCCATAGTCTTGCTGGTTGTTTTAGTTTAATGCCAGCCAGCAACTAAGCCCCACAGAGCCACTTGATCACTCCTGCTGGTGGGAAGGGTGAGAGAATCAGAAGGGTAAAAGTGAGAAAACTCATAGGTTGACATAAAGCCAGTTTAATAGGCAAAGCAAAAGCCATGTGCACAAGCAAAGCAAAACAAGGAATTAATTCAGTGCTTCCTGTGGGCAGGCAGGTGTTCAGCCATCTCCAGGAAAGCAGGGCTCCGTCTCGCGGAACAGTTACTTGGGAAGACAAAGGCCATCACTCTGAACATTCCCCCCCCTTTCCTTTTTCTTCCACAGCTTTATATGCTGAGCATGATGTCATATGGTGTGGGATATCCCTTTGGCCAGTTGGGGTCAGCTGTCCCAGCTGTGTCCCCTCCCACCTTCATGTGCACCCCCAGCCTGCTCACTGGTGTGAGAAGCAGAAAAAGCCTTGACTCTGGGTAAGCATTGCCCAGCAGTAACTAAGACATCCCTGTGTTATCAACACTTCCCAGCACAAATCCAAAACAGAGCCCCATACTTGCTACTATGAAGAAAATTAACTCTATCCCAGCCAAAAGCAGCACACTGGTTGGCAGCTAATTCATGACTGCAGGCTTTCAGCAGGCATTTGAGTTCCTTCTGAACCATCACAGGTAAAAACACTGTGAGGGATGACTGACTTTGTCAGAAGTGTCTTACCAAACAAAATTTGAGATCGTCCTAAGATAAGAATTCAATCTGAAAAAGGTACTTATTCTAGTGTTTGGATGTATTTTAGGAAAAAGAGCCCATTACCCCTGTGCTTATCTGAAGCTGTGAACAACTCATTTCAGTCCGATTTCAAGGATAAAAGCAAGTGGGCAGGCTGAAGCTGCATTCCCGGCTCAGAGTAAATGCACTGCAGGCTGGGATACTGGCAAGGTGTGTGCCTCTGCTGGCTGGAGAAGTAGCTTTTTTTTGTTGCCTTGGATTCATTTTAGATCAGGTATGTGGGGAGAGATGGGGTTTTTTAGCCCTTTGATGAGTCAAAAAGCAGTTTGGCATCTGCAAGTGTGTTCTGTTCTTGGGTAGCTTGAGCGCCATGCATTTCAGCAGAGCTGCAGTGCCCAGTGCAGATCCTGCCCCACCTTTTAGAAGTTAATTTATTATGTACTTAATGACACCAGGCAAATCCTTCTACAAGCACCAGAGGAACTCAAATGTAATTAATTTGAAAACTGATGTTTGGTTTTCAGCATTTATATGTTTGTTTGTGTTCAGCTTGGTTTCCTCTTAGCTGCAGATGTATTTCACGTTTCTGCGCTGCTTGTTCTGCTGAGTTACCAGAGAAAGACTGAAAATCTTCAGCAACGTTTTTAAAAATTCTTGTCTCAATTTTGGTATTTTGGTAACTGTGTTTCTCCTTGAATTTATGATATAAATTACCTGGCAATCTCCTGCTTCAATTGATAACATTAGCGTTACTAGCTTGGCTTGAACCCATATACAAGAGTTACTCCGTAGCAGCAGCTCAGCTTATTGCTGGCTGAAAGAAAACGGGATCTCCTCCAAACCAAAACTTTTTACGTCACCTCTTAGTTTCTTACCATTTCTTCCTCTCCCCTCTTTTTATTCTCTTTTCTTGCCCTGAAGCTTTATCCCCTTCTCTCACCATTGCTCTTAAATATGCCTGTTCCCCTCAGGCTTTGACCTTGCACAAGCAGTAAGCGCAAAGCTGTGTTACTTGGAGTGAAGTAACACCAGTAGTCAGGAAGGAACAATGTAGTTCAGGCCAGATAAAATAAATCTCGCATTTCCTGTCAAGAAACTGGGCCAAAAGCAATGATGAGAGACAGAGGGGGCAAACCATGCAGCTCAAAACTAGAGACATATGGGTTAGAAACAACCGCAACCCTCGCTTAAAAACAGAAAACAAAAAGCAAAGTCATTGGATGAAAGAGAAATAATACCAGCTCCTCAGCAATAAAAACCACATGACGTGGGGTCTAGCCAGCTTCCAAACCCATCGCATGTGGAGCACAAGTGGGGTCTGAATTTCCTGCTACTGTACAAGATATTAATTGTCCTTTGATTAAATTATTTAATTGATTCTTTGTATTGTAAATTAGAGAGCTGATCTTGCTCTGACTGACTTGTTTCTTCACCAAACTCCCTTCCAGACCCGAGGAGGTACACTGATTAGAAGCTGTTGCTACTTTTGTTGTGTTTTAGTAATTCTCCGGCTGGTTTGTATAGCAGTGAAAATTTCAAGATCACATAGGTTTTATACTGTGATTCCCTTATACCAGTAGTCAGCCATTACGCCAGCACTGCTGGTGCAAGTGAGTATTAATGAGTATATGGGCAAAGGGGTCAGGATCGGTCCCCAGGCCAGTGAGAGTTTTGGACGTGCTTTTATGTATAGAAAAGGGTCTGTAGTACGCTGCCAAACTATAGAGTTAGGATTTGGAGGGTTTTTTGCATTTTCTTTCTGGGAAGGATATGGATGTGTGTGTGGAGGGTGATGTCATCTGAGGAGCATCCCAACAAGGCAGAAAGCGAGGGTGGCGGCCGAGGCTCTTTGCAGTGGTTCCCATGGGAGGCAGTGTTGGATCCTGATCAGTTTGGGAGACTGAACTGAAAGCAACGCAGCAGGTGGTGTAAGAATGTTTAAACAGACATAGCATTTTTAGTCTTCAAAATACTGTGCGAGGATTAACTCATTAGATTGTTTTTCCTCCTTCTTAGGAAGAGTTTGCAGTGTAGTGGTCAGGGAACAACTGGCGATATGATTTATTTAAGTGCTGAAATGCTGTGTATGAAGTCCCGCACAGGAGGCCATTAGGAAAATGCGGTTACTTTAGGATGTGAAGAAAAGTCCTTTGCAGTGAAGAGGCAGGAAGCAAAGAGCAGTCAGTTTTATTACGGACAAAGATAACATCTGAGCACCCCAGTTATAAGTGCTGAGAGTTCAAAATGAGTCTTGAAAACATATTGGAGAGGCAAAAATTTCCATCATGAAGTATGTTTGGATGAATTCAGTACAGAGGGGGGAGATTTGCAGAGCACTCCAGGAGAATCGGTCTGTTTCCAGGAGTCAAGTCAAATGGGTGCAGAGGAGACTGGCAGGATGAAGCTCCTTCTCCTGTCCTCCTAGAAGGAGGTTAGACTTTGACTTGAGGAAGACATATTACGCACCTGTCTTCTGATTTAAAAAATAAATAAATAAAGCACCCACAAGGCAGCATGAAAGGACCCAAAAGGAAGGGGCTGTTTGGAGCAGGAATAATCTAGGCTGGAAATTGGGAGGAAGTGTGTGAACGCGTAGCGGATTAGTCTCTGTACTCTGTTCTTCTCTGCGGAGGCAGCGAGCGTGCCCCGTGGGGCGCATCATGCTCCCAGGGGTGCTGATGGAGCTGCCCCTCACCCCAGGAGCCCAGAAAGGGGGAACGCAGCAGGGTTTGTGCACAGTACAGTCCCACCACAGCCCGTTGTGTGGGCTTGCCTGTGCTGACAAGCCCAGGGTTTGATCATAGTGGAAGTGAACATCCTGACGGAAAGCTTAACTGATCTGACACAAAACTCCAACCACAGAGTTGTCTAGCAGGATATCAAATAGCAATATATTCAACCAGTGAACCACTGTGTTAGAACAACACATCTTCAAAACAAACTGAACACACCCTGCAGGTATCCTTGTTTCTAGGTATTTCTGAAAGCTCTCCTTACTCTCTTAACCCTTTCAGGTGCTGTACATCCAGCACAGATGGAGAACTTGCACTGCTACATGCCCTTTGCCTCATTCAACATGATAACTGCATTATGCTGGTAGGGGGTTTTTTTTGCAGCTTTAAGAGGATGTAGCTGCCTGCTCGTTTCCCAGTGCTGTGTGTTGTGAGCTGGAGGTGGGACAAGGAAGGGAGGTAATGCCATGCCAGGCATGGTGTTTGTACTTCTATAAGATCTTTGCCACTTACAAAGTATAACATAAAGACGGTTCAGTAATGATAACTGAATGCTCAAAAATGGGAATGCTAACATTACCATATCATAGGAATATAACAAATAATGAACCTTTGAACAATAAGTTTACAGCTTCTTTTAGGAAAAGAATAATCCAAATTGCCAGCCAAAGCTATATATATCAGGGAAATTTGCATCTAGAATAGGATCTTTGATTTTTAGACCTTGAGGGCACGTAGATCTGCTCTTACTTATTCCCATTTTTAGCTAAAACCTGAATTTAACTCAGACCCCACTCATTTAGGATTGAGTAGCTTGTGGCTGACTAGCATGTATATATGTGTGCTATAGCAGAGCTTGAGGATGAAATTATCACACCACGTGTGATAGATGTGCATCATCTAAATTAGGTACCTAAATTAGGAGCCAAAGCCACCTGTACAGTCAATAAGAGGCAGGCAGGCTTATCTAAAGGGGGCTTCAGATCAGCCATGGTAGGAACCTTCGCTGACTCTATCAACAGTTAGATGCCTGAAATTAGGTGGTATGAATACCCTCTTGGGTGCCTGGTGAGTTTTGTCTTTTGAGTTCAGTTTTCAAAGAACCAAACCAACATGAGAAACTCTAGGCTTGTACTGGAGCCAGGAATTGAAGAATCTGAAGCACAAGATTTCCCCTGATTTAAAGAAGAGGAAGAAAGGTCTTGGATAATGATTTTTAATTTCAGCGTTCCCTATAGCAGATTTCAACATGCCTTCCTGATCAAATTCAGGTTTAAATTCTCATTTTGAATGTGCACATCTGTTAAAATATTAACTTGTTATATATCAGAATTTTCCAGGTTTCCTGGCAAGTCCTGCTCAGGATGAAGTCTTTCCAACTGTGTGTATTCAACAATGGGCTTATATATATAGGTATATACAAACACACATGCTCTAGACAGTGAGAAGGGGAGAATGTTGTTACAAAGAAAAGTTCTTCCAACATTATTTATTGCAAGAGGCAGTAGCAGTCCCCTGCATTTAGATTGCCTCAGTAAATTTTAAAAGATCCTGTTGGACCAAAAAGTGTTAATCATAGAATTGTTAAGGTTAGAAAAGACCCTTAAGATCATCGAGTCCAACCGCTAACCTATCACTGCCAAGTCCACCACTATCCATATCCCCAAGCACCACGTCTACCCTTCTTTTAAATACCTCCAGGGATGGTGACTCAACCACCTCCCTGGGCAGCCTGTTCCAATGCTTGACAACCCTTTCAGTGAAGAAGTTTTTCCTAATATCCAACCTAATCTTCCCTTGGCTAATGTTTGATCTGTCTTCAGCATTCTTTAAAATTTATTAGTGGAAAAAATTCCAGGTTTCAGAAGTACAATTTTTTCATGCCAGAAGGCTCTGTTCAAACCTGGTGGTGATACAAGCCTATGAAAGTCACAGTTTCACTTACATTGTCATTGTCTAGGAAGCGTGTCACAGTGCCACGACATCAGCCAAACAGGGATGTTACAAGGAGCTGAGTTCAGCTGGTATCAAACCACCTCCGCTCCTGCAGCACATACTGAACTAGGCACCCTTGGACCTGACAGAGCAGCTGTAGCAGGATGGGGAGCATGTGCTCTCCCACCTTCTCCCTGGACATCCAATTTCCCCCTTTCTCCCTCCCTAGAGTGGCATTGGCTGGAGTTTCCCCAGCAATGTAGCTAGGAAATAGGAAAAAGTTGTGAGGTCTCCTGGCTACAGACCCAACTGTACCTTATTTTCTGCAGACTCCAGCTGGTACCTTGAAGCTGGTAGACTTCTGTGCAGAGGGGCAGAGGCTAAACCTTGCCAGGGAGGTGTGATTTGGAAATTTTCAGGAGTTGTATGTAATACACTTAGTTTTTATCTTCCTTCCCCCCGCTTTAGAAAGGGAGGAAAGTTCATGCAAAAACAATGTTTAAGCAAATTGCAAAGCCAAACATGGACAATTAAGGCCAAATTCAGGTTGTCCCTCCAATCACACTTCTGCCCTGTTGCATGAATGCCCTGTGATGCACTTTTGAACTTCAAGAACCTGAGCTAGTTTTCTCTTTTCAGTGCAGAGGATGGACACACAACAGGACAGAATTAATAGGCAAGTTTTATACCAGTATTTCCTAACTTTGAAATGCTTGACTTTAACCTTTTTTTTTTTTTCTCCCAACGTCTTTTGAATGTACACTCTATTGTTATTGAGTTCGGAATAAACACTTCACTAGATCTGAAGAGAGATCTTTCTCTCTCAGACAGCTTCTCTGAAGTTACTGGTTTCACCAGGGCTGAATTTGGCCCATTATATCTAATGAATTGTATATTCCAAAATCAATATTAATAATGCTGGGTGCTCTTTTTAAATAGATTGTAGACATTCATATAGTCTGTGTAAAGTTCATATGAAATGATACCTGCCTATTCTTTATTCATGCTTTTGGTTAATAAATAATCCTTTAGCTTTTCAGTAGTTGGTTTCTGAGATCCTGCTGGACATCTGTATTTATCATTTAGGAAGCCATCACCAGTAAATCTTTCTCTCTTCAGATTTTTGACAGAAAGCCCAGGGTTTTCAGGGTTATTGGCTACTTCTCTTTTTTTTTTTTTTTTTTTTTTGGTTTTGGGGTTTTTAGACATATATATATATAAAACCTATTCTATTGGTGAGTTGTAGTTTATCAATTGAGAAGTTGTTTATCCAAATGTACAGCATGGGTGAGGCACTGAGAAGTCAAAATCAATCATCCACTTGCTGAATCTCCGCATTTGTTGCGAGGCACCATTTCATCTGGGGATATGAGTGACTCACAGAGGTTGGAGGGACTCATAATTTCCATACTACAGCACCATTTGCTAGGATTTTCTGACTTTTGTATTTATCATTAGAGGCAACGTTACACAATGTCAAAGAAAAAAAATCTAGCCTTCATAATGTGCTTTCCTGATTGTAAATGGGGCTGGATATCCTGTACCGAAATGTCAGGTTAGATCCTTTGTAAACTCTGAAGCCTGCTCTCAGAATAGAACACTTCTGGAGTGTATTAAATTGGTGTTAATTGAGAAACACATATGCCAATGACATTTTAAGCTACGCTAAATAAAACCAAACCTTTAGCAGGTCCCTATCACAGAGAGATCCTGAGATTTCACTGAACCTGCTGCTGCCGTCATCTTTTTTCCATCTATGCATATGTTGCTTGCAATGATATATGGTAACTCCTGATGCAAATACCACTCATACTGTTACAGCTTAAAAGGCCCAGAAATAGAATGCAAACACAATGTCTGTTTTTTTTCTGCTCCATGTTATAAAAACCTATGACCAACAGCCTAAAGTTTGAATCCTTTTCCCTGCAGTTTTCACACCAGCTGACTTCAAAACATACGTTTAACGCTGCAAGTCATAAAAAATTCATTGGCTCTTTCTTTTTTTAGGGGGCCTAATCCTGCAAGTGTCTTAGGGTTCTGTGGCTCCTGTTGCAGCTGAGCCACAGGTCAGCACCTCAGGAGGGGCCCTGTCCTCAGACGACCCAGTGCCCAGTACATTCACTGACTCCACTTCCCTGACACAGCTGGCCCCTGGATCAGGCCCTAAGCGTATTGGTAAAGTACACGCGCTTTATCTTAAGATAAATAAAGTCACTTGAAAAACACAAAGCAAAATTGGGGTTGAAGTCCCTATTGTGTCAATATACTCATGGGATGTGGCAATATTTTGTGGCATATTTGATTTGTTACAGAAAAGGAAAGGCAGCCTGGAAGTTACCTAGGGCTGAGTCTTCGCAATGCTGGGCGCACAGCAGCCCAATGGAGCAGTGGTAAAATCCTGCTGTAATCCAACCACACAAACTCTCCCAAGCTGGCTTTGCAAGGCTGCTCTTGTTAGAGCAGCTGCCTTCTGCCGCAAGTTAGGGCAAGAGGTCAAGAGCCATTTATGAAGGGTCTGGTACCATTAAGCTGGCATGATATAGCTACGAGTGAAACTCTCACTGGCAGCTCATTGATTTCCAGGTGACAAAGCCCACTACTGCTTTGCCACTCAGTAACTTTTTGCCTTTAAACCAAAAAAATCCCCAAACCCCAGATTTTTCCCTCAAATAGCTCATGCAGGGGGTTTGGGGTTGTTTTTGTTTGGTTGGTTGGGTTTTTTTTGTTTTTCTGTTTTTTGACAAGCAGAAGTACTTGTGCATTGTATGCAGAAGGTGCATTGTATTGCTCCTATGCAGTGTGCTCTAGGACCTCTCTTGATGGCAAGATGATTTGTGACCATCCCCTGACTATGTTCTGAAGGTCCTTACGTTTATTTCTGACCCGCTGCCTTTATGAGCATAACTAATTTCTTTCGAGGATTCGGTGTCTATAAACCCCAGACTTGTAGGTGCCTGGCTCCTAAGCTTAGTGGAACAGGATCTCTTCCCTGGTTGCTGCCCCCAGGTGTAGTTACATGGAGTACCAGGTGCCTGCCTGATGCACAGCTGATGGAGCAGTGAAGGGGCTGCTCTTCTCCCAGCGGGTGCATGAACAGCTAAGGTCTTGCAAGGTCCACCCTGTCCATCTGTGGCCTACAATAAATCTTGATTTCTTTAGAAGTTCATCATGTGTGCTGGCAGCCGTCTTCCTGACTTATACTTGTTTCTGGTAAGGTCTCATGTTGTGGGAAATCCGGAACTGCATCAGTGGGAAAGTGTCATCACCTGGGACACGGTCAACCTGTAGCTGTGCTCCAGGTCCCAGTAAGCTGGATGTTGGCCTGTGGTGTCTGTCAGGGGCTGGGGTTTATATTTCTAGGTATCTGATGAATGGAAATTAATGAAGCTGTTTATTTTTTGAAGAAATATCTCCCTTCCAAGCCTTCTCCTGTGGGAGAAGTATTAGACTGAGTGTATGGTAGTTATTAATTCAGAATATGTATTTTTCTGGTCAGTCGGGTTTTCCTGTTCTTGTTTGTTATGTACAGTACAACATGTGGGTTTAAAGTGAATATGTGCCTACAATGTCCTACAAAGATGGTAGCAGCGTTGTTTGCATTTTGCAGATGAGAAAACGCAGAGCGATTGAGTGCTTTTCTAAGGCCAGACTGGAAAACCGTGGCAGGAGAAGGGAAGATTCTCTGACCCCCCATTGTGGACTTTGTCTGTCCAGCCTGTCTGTCTGTCCTTTCTCCTCATGGCATGGCATCACACCACCGTCCATTGGAGCACCTCTGGAGCACAGGAGACTCTCATGCTGTAGTGACTAGCCAGCTGTTTGCCACGCAGCCTTTCACGGGGTAGCTGCGTGCAGAATTTGATTATAACTCACTTAATTGTCCACTTCTTTGTAATTGTTCTTACTGCCTCCACTCCCGTTAATGGCATGCTCACGTTGGGAGGATGGAGAGGGCTGTGCTGTGTTATCCCAGAGGATCCCTCTTTTCTCGTGTCCCTCAGACACAATAGCCGCCTCACAGCCAGCATGTGATCACGGTGTTACACACTTGAACACGCTCTTACTAACCCCGGGCTGGGGACTCCCTCGGTGATGACGCTGTAGATGCAGTAGTTGGGCTGGTGCAGATTTCAACGCAAAATATTATGATCTGTCTGTTTGCTTGCCCATCTGTCTATCTGCCTATCTATCTAATGGACTTACGCGCATGCTGGAATAGCTTGGGGAAGGTCAGGGGGAGTTCAAGATGACAGAAAAAAAGGTCAATTTTTGTGTGTGTACGTGTATTGCTCCAGCTAACTGATGAGGCATCTTGGCAGGGTGTTTTGACTTAAAGAGACAGCCCCATCCGTTCGGAGGACACGAGAACCCTTCCTGTGAAACATGGTAGACAGTTATTCGCCAGAGGTGACTTTTTTATGGCTTTCCCAATGATAATGTTGCCTTGCAAATATCTCTAGCGATTCTGCTGTGCTTGTTAGAGATAAGCGTGGAACGCCTGAGGTTTGGCTTGTGTTTAATTGGGACATCTATACATTCACACATGTTGTAAAATAGAGAGGGAAGCCTTTTAACAGTGGTGAGAGGGGACTGAGTGCGTGCAACGGAGGCTGAGGGGGCTCGAGTGTCTCAGCGTGGGTACGCGCATGTGGTGGGGTTGGTCAGACATGCAGCATGATGAAACAGCTTGGAGATGTTTCACTCGGTGACTTTTTTGGTGCCGAGTATTCTTCTTCGACTTCAAGCCATTTTTGGTAGGTAAGCTGGAGATTAATTCTCCCCCCAACCACTAAGTTAAGGATTTGATGGCCGGCATGGTGCTGGGGTCCCGCTCTTCGGAGCCGCCAGTGGGAAGGGAGCAGCCTGGTTTCCAGCAGCAGCCCTCACTCACAGAGCGACCCTTAGGCGGTCAGAAGCCCCCAGCAGGGTTATGGACCAGACAGTCTATACCAGGGCAGGTCAAAGGGTGAGCGTACTGTTTACTGAATCGGTAAATAGCTAATTATTCAGCCTGGCAACAGGGTGAAACCCCGCATGGGATGTAAATCCTCGACAATTCAACGTTATCTGGTGGGGAACGGATCTGAGATCCAAGGATCCCTTGCAGCAGCAGAGGGGAGCTCTCTGCACTTTGAAACCTTCTAGGGTCATTGTACGATACCGTGGAGCCATTAAGGAGCCCTCACGTGCCAGAAGCAGTTTAACAGGCCCAGTGTTGGGCACTTAATTGTGTCAATAATTATTCACGCATTAGCACCAGCTCCTCCTTAAAGTGTGTACTGCGGTGACTCATTAAGTTATTACTGGTATTCATTACCAGTAAAATTAGCCTTTTTTTCAAAGTGTAAAATTTATGTTTTATAGAAAAATATTGCTAGGATTGCAACAGCTTTGCTTTACTCCCTGCTTGGTGTGGAGGAAAACAAGACTATGTGGAGATGAAGCAATATTTTTCTGTGCAAAAAGAAGCCCTCAAAATTAAGAGTCAGATAAATTAGAAAGAGTCTAGTGGGGTTTTTGGTTTTGGGGATTATTTTTTTTTCTTTTTTAAATTATTTTAATTTTGTTGGGTTTATGTACTTAAAATTGGGGTAGGGGAGAAGTTGCATTCATGCCCAGCTTTGACTGTTGGTCATGTGTGTGCACATGCTGTTTTCTGCTATCATGAGTAAGAAAGGTGCCCAGTGTCTTTTGATTAATAAAGTTTTAATGCATATGCAGCTGTCTTTATGTTAAATGCTTCATGGTGCACTTTGTTTCTTTAAATGCTGATCATTTACAGTGAGCATGTACAGTATATATGCCTGGAGGGAGAGCAATTGTTATACAACTCTCTAATCTGAACCATGATTAAAACCCCTTTTGTTCCTCCCTCCCTGCATTACTCCAGCCTATCATCTTCTCTGAGAAATCATTTGGCAAGTAGATATGTGTGTATTTTAAGAGAATAACTCCTTTTAAAGAATCAGTTTTGCTTTTGTTCTGCTTTTAGAACTTAGTTTTTTGCATTTCAATATACAGCGCTGTTCAAAAGGCGTAGGAGGGTCATAGCCATTTTTTGCATGAATAAGGTATAATTGAAATATGATGTATGCAGATATCATCACTTCTACAGCAATTATCCAGATTGTTTGTTTAGTGGGAACATACTTTCAAGTAGGGGTTGGTCAGTGGCAATCATGTTGCATGACACAGCTGAGGGAAATGACAAAGAATATGTAAAGTCTCACACTGTGAAATTTTACGTTGCACCGAGAGTGTCTACTAGGGGGAATCATTAGGAATTTTGAAGGTGAGGGCCACAGCAGTTTCAGAGAGAAATGTAAAGGAGGACGGGAGGCTGGCGCTTAGATCTTGGGGAGAGGCTGGGGTTTGGCATTATGTTTCATGTGGAGACCAGCAGTTAATGTGGTCCTTGTTGAAACTTGAAACAGCTCTATTAGTAGCTTGATTGGGGAGAGGAGAAGAGACCAAGAGTAAACAAAAATGTGCGGTCTGGAGATGGGCTTAATTGCGCACAATACATCTTGCCTCTGTGCGGCTTATTCTAATCACTCCAAATGGCAACACACACGGTCGCGCGCACACACACATACACACAAATTTGATCTGCTCAAGCAGATAAAACTGCTATGTGTATAATATTGCCAGGCTAGAAGGAAAAAAAAATGGACATCTGTTTAACAATTCTCTATTGTAGACAGGATCATAGAAACACTGTTGCCTGCCTGTCGTGTTCAATCAAAATGAATAAAATGCTGATTTAAAAGAAAGAAAAAAATCAGGCAGAAGAGAGCCTTAAAGTATTTGCTTACGCTTTTTTTTTGTTTTAATTTCAGCAGCATGATGAGGAGGGGGAATCCCAGGGGCAGGAGGAGGTTTCAGGAACAGTGAAGGGAAGATTTTGTTTTATTTTGTGTTGGGTTTATTTTGTGTTTTATCCTCAGTACAGCAAGAGAGGCGAACAGCAGTCGGAACTAATTGTAGCTCGCTCAGGAAAGTCTTCATTAGCACTTGCCACACATGGTTACCAGATGTGCTGAAGAAGGGGTGGGAGGAGGGGGGAAGGGGTATGTGAAGAATGGGCTACATACTTAAACCTAATAATCTGTCTTTTGTTTTCAGGTCTATTGTGTTGGGGAGGGGAAGAATGGGGAGAGGGGAGAAATCCTGTCTGCTTTTTGATGCAGCCAGTCCCTACTAGCTGAATGGCATTCCTTGTCTTGCAGCCTCCTCCAAGGAAGGAAAAACCCTCAATCATGGCCAAGTAAAGAGGGGTTTGTTTATTTTTAAATTATTTTTGAAGGCTATCTGTGAACTATTATTCTACTGAACCCAGCTGAAAGTATTTGGATAAGCAAACTGGTAAACCACTGTCTTTCTGGCCAGCTTTTGAATTTGAGCTGGGGTATTTTTTGTGAGCTTGTGGGGTCCCAGCGTATCGGTGGGGCTGTTGAAGTGTCAGTTCAATAGCAGCAGCATCTCCGTAGTTCACGTGTACTTTGCCAGTGAGTATGAGATGCAATCAGTGAAGCCAAGTCCAGTGGGAAGGTAAGAAGAGCTCTGTGGTCCTGTCAGTCAGCCCTGAGGTTGTCATCTTGGTCAGATGTTTAACCTTCTGCCTGTTGCTATTAAAAAAACATATATTGAATAGATCTTCCATATGTAGTGGCTGTCACTGCTGCAGACCGAATCGTGGTCCTGCTGCCCACATAGATCATTTTCACAGGAACCAGTGGTAATTTTACTGCAGACCTTACCACAAATGTTGCTAGTTGCTCCTTAGGAGAAAAGAGCACCCCTCTCCCTATTCCTTTGAACTGATCATCCCTGGGGGGATCCTGTGCGGCCATCCCCACCGCCTCCCCCCACTTCAGCAGCACTGCAGCTTCTTTCCCCTCTTGGTCCCTGAAATCTTCCCACAAGGTCGGAATTTTTCATACTGGCATTGTATGTGCTTGGACATCCTCTTTCTTCCCAGGCTCCCCTCTTCGTTCCAGTGGTAAGAGAAGAGAACATCACCGTGTCCAGATGACAAGGCTTAGATGACTCTCTGAGCTCTGAATAATTAGGGATGAAGGTTTAATTATGGCACTACACATGATATCCACAAGATTTGGCACTCTGGTCATGTGAGAGAACAGCGCTAGATGAACTTTTACTAATTAAGCACTCTGTTTCCCTTCCTTCTGGAAACTGCAAGGAGGTATAAATGTGGGAAATCACTTATGTTAAAGTGAAATAGAGACATTTTTGGAATCTTAAATAATCTGAGTCGAACCTAAATCTTGTGGCTCCGGTCTTGTTTTATCCAGCTTGGTTTGCCAGTCTGTAATCTCATCCTGCTTTGGAGCCTGGAAATGTTCTTGCTCGCAATCTCAAAGCGGAGCAGATGTTGCATAAATAGAAAATAGGTTGTGTGCACAGCCTAATCTAAGCACAGAAGGGCACGGAAGAAGGTTTGGATGAATGTAAGCTAATCAGGGCACAGATTTGCTGTACTTTAGGACTTAGGACCAAATTTTTTTTCAGATACGTTCTGCCTACCAGATCCCAAATGTGCCGTTCACTTTTTCCCACTGCATGGCAACTCCCACTTGGAGCTTTTTTTAATTTTTTGAGAATAGGGTAACGCCTGTCAGCTCAAGCTCACTAAAGGAAATGGCTGGTAAGAATTAATCTGTTCCATTCTTTCCTCCATGTTTGACTGTCTTCTCTATCCAATGATCTTGTTATTCCAGGTCCAAATTTATCAAAGTCCAGGAATTCTTCTTTCAGATTCCCTCAAAGGAAATAATGAAGCCAAATCACTTAGCTGACTTAGGTGTATCTGCCTTTCCTACTGTAGGATTGTAGCGTCTCCTTCGACCCTGTTGAAATTGTCTGGATCAACATAACTAGCATAGGCAGAGTCACTGCGTTTCTGGCTTCCATAAAGTATCTTTATTAACTGTCAGAAAGGACCAAGGAAGAGTTTGATAAAAATTAACCTATTTATTGTCCTAATTTTGCTGTAGCTGCTATTGCATCAGTTGCTTTCTTTAATAAAATCAAGCGCTATATTTGCAATTTGTATAATGCTCTCCCACATTAGTTACACAAGAATGAACTGTGGTTGTGCCAACATGCAGTATGTAGAGACAATATCTCTGCTTACAATCATTCATGATTAGAAAAACCAACACTGCAAACTTGATGTTTTTGTCAAGTTTTCTTTCTCCTGGAGGTGCACATTCGTGGTTTTTTTTCTTTTCCTCCCACGTGTTACCCGCAGAATGGGTTTCACATGTAAGTGCTATTGCCTTCATGGTGAAACCACAGGCATACACAGTAGATATCATCTTAGCTGATTTTCATTGTCATGTGTTCCACAGAGATAATAAGTCAAATCTGAAATAGCTATTGATGGCTCAGGTGCCCGTGCTCTCCACTCAACAGGTTTTCAGTTACTTGGAGCTTCAGCAGGACAGAAGTTCTTTCAGAAATTTGACACACTGTCACGTTAAGACATTCTTCATATTATTAACTTCACTTTTAATTATTATAAGTCAATTGTTTAAACATTTTATTAAGTTGGAGATGGAAAGCATAAGGATCAGATTTATTTCCTGCTTTTTGTGCATTTCTACACTGAAGTCAAGGTTTCAGGCAACAAGGCAAGTATTTTTATGCAGATACAAAACTAATCAGCCAAACATGAAAATATTCCTGTGGGGTTTCCTGGAGGCCTTGCTGGGGACACTGCAGTGTAAATAATATATAATGCAAATAATAAGCAATATAGCATAAGTATTATAAGACAGTAGGATTCTGTTAGGGGCCAAACATAATGCATGATCCACACGAGCTGGTACTATCATCCTTTTTATGATGCTCAGAATTGTATGTTTTTTGCTGCCTCGATCTCCTCACATGCTTTTTTTTTTACCCTTACAGTGTTCTTCTGTAATGTACTCCATCAAAATGCATGTTTCCTCACAGATGATGTCATTTAAGCGGAAAAAAATTGTAAATCCTTCTTTAGTCTCCTGTAGTTTTTCCTGGGTAGATGGCTGAGCTCAAACTATTTCTCTTTCCAGTACGATGTATAAGTAACCAATATGATTTTGATTTTATCTGCATTTCAACAGTAGTCTATGTCATTAACGAGTAGCCAGCATTATTCTAATGGTACACAGTAATTACATATGGCAGTGGTTTTGCTCCCTTGATTCGCAATTTTTCCAATACAAAACACGTGACCGAAAGGACAGGCAGGAAAGTTTTATTATAATGTTAGGAAAATCAAGAAGAGCAAGTTTACTGGGGAGAGTACAAATAGCTTTTCTCTTTTCCAGGGTAATGACTTGAAGATAGATATGCAGTGCAGCAACATGAGGTCCATCTTTTTGTCACCTCAAGATGAGGTTCCTGCGGTGTGCTGTCCGGGAGGAACCTGTGGGCTGCTCAGGGACAGATGCTGCTGGCACAGGAGATTGCAGCCTAGTTCGTGTGCAGGACTGTGTGCAGGTCTGGGAGCAGGGGAACCTGTTGCTCCCAGCCTGCACTGACTTCCAATAAGTTTCTGATGCTTACAGTGGATTTGCAGGTGTTGGCTCTATGCTGTACAGTTTCCAGAGAGCCTGGGAACCCTGTTACCTTCTCTTGTTGGGAATGCTGCTACAGCTGAGACCAGAGCAAGGGTAGGCTGAAACTTAGGTGCAAGGGAAGGTTCTCATAAGGTGTCAAGCATCTTGGCATAAATATCCCCTTCCTCCCCCTTCCCACCCCTCTTTTTTTTTTTTTTTTCTCCATCCCTAAATCTGCTGAGAAAGATATGGGGTCAGATTTATATATTTAAGAACAATCCTTATCTTTTTAGTTTTTAAATGATTGGGCATTTACAGTTTCACCACACACACTGGAAGCAACATAACTATGAAATGAGAAGGATTTCTGACTGAATAAATTTATTTTTATTTTGTTTTACTTGATTCTGTTTCCATGATGAAACAGATTAGTTTCCCAACACCATGTCTGCAATTCTGTCGTAAAGCTTACAACGTGCAATGTGCCTTGTAAAGCCCTGTTCTGAGATTACATGAATGTGTGAGAATCTCTACCTCCACTTATGTAAAAGTAAATTTTTACTCCAATGAATTGCAGTGAAAAACGTGAAAATATGACATGGGGGCACCCTAAAGAAGTAAGAGGAAGATAAAAGCAGAAGGATCTCAAGTGCATTGGAAGGCATTTCTGTGTGTTTTAGGGTCGTCTTTGTTTCTAAGTATCACAGTGACAAATCTTATCACGTTAAGTACTGGTCTGATGACTTTTGAGTGTTTGGGAGGAGTAGTACCTAAAATATCCTTCAGACTATCGCTCCTGTCCTTGAGTCGTTTAGTTTTTCCTGTCCCACAGATCCTGGATGGTCTTTCCCCATGCTCTCAGGTCCTGGGTCCTGGCAGTGCTCCCTCACCATGGCTGCAGAGGTCTTGGCTTCTCTCTGGTCCTGGTGAAGCCAAGGTGACTGGGAGAGTAGAGCACTTCTAGTCCTGCTTTCCCCTCTCCCCCAGGCTCAGCCTCTGTTGTTTCCCTATGTGTTGAGCATTTTCATTTAGATTTGGCCCCAGGAGCAATGAGTTGTGCTGAAGAGCCAGCCGTCTTTTGCATTAAATTTTAAGGAGAACAGAAAGCAAATGACATAGAGTATAAAATAAGTACTTAAGTAAACGTTTTAATCTCACTTGGGGCAGTTTGACAAAATAATGAAAACATACCACATGTATATGTGTCTGCACATAATCATTGTCATTGTGTTTGCTTTTGTTGTCAGCAAAATTAAGCAGCGAAACATTTTAGGGAAGACTGTGCTTGCGATTCGGTGGCAAGCCTTGGCTCGTGGCATGGGCACCCAGCCTTTGCTAAGGCAGCCTGCAGCGTGTGAGCTGAGCCATGTCGCTCTGCAGAGCCCATTAGTTTTCAGAACATCCCCTGCGTGTGAGCAAGTACTTGATTTTACATAACACGAGGATCAAGGTCTCAAATGCTAATTCTTCGGTTTCACCTGAAGGTATGGCTTGCCAAATTTTAGCCTTTCTGATCCATGATGGAGCAATGAAAGCAATAGTGCTTTCTAGAGCTAAGGTCTTACTGTAATCCAAACCAGAAAAAGAAATTGTGTCCCAACTTGACTTGTATTTGTTTCAAATTCTGTGCAAATTTTGAGATTTTTTTTTTTTCACCAGGCAGTGCAACCATGACCTTTTTCATCAAAAGGGAGCGAGCAGCAGCAACAAAATTTCACATCAGTGGATGATCAAGTCTTTGTACCATTAATGAATTTGAAATGAAATTTAAGAATGCTAAAAAAAGATAACTCTTTAATTATAGGGACAGCAATTTTCAGGTCTTTTCTTGACTTCTGTGAGAAAATTTCTTCCAGTTTAGGAAATTCAGGATTATTTTCATTTTGATAAGAATGGAACGTCCATTCAGCAGACAATAAAAGCTGTTTTAAACCTGTTAAATACTATGAAATAGATGTGTACAGCTAATTAAGGTATGTGTTGAATCGTAATTATGTCATCCTGAGGGATTTACAAATAGAGTCTAGTTAAAATCTGATTCAGTCTTCTATCATTCACAGAAGGTGCAAATTATTATTCATTTAGTGCGCTCTGATTTCAGTTCTAAAGGTAATCCAGAAAAAAGGGAGACGGATTTCTGTTTTATCAGCATTGTTTAAGAACTAAGATCCCTTAATTATCGCACTGTACCAATAGTCTGCTACCAACTTACTGAAGCAGTCATTCAGGTTTGAAACTAACAATTTACCCTCCAAGCAAAGAAAGATATAAGAGAAAGTGTTTAGTCAGCAAGCAAATGTACCAAATTTTATGTTTTGGCTGTTGCTGGCGCTTGTGTTTCTGAGCTACTCAAACGTGAGTCACTTACATGATACCTTTCAATCAAAGCTGTCAAAGCAACGAGACAGATTTCACAAGAAAGAAGAAATAAAAAAAAAAAAAAGGCAAAGGTGAAATAAGGCTCCATGGGATCCAGTTCTGTCAAGCTTCTGGAACCTCTTTCCAGGCTCTTTTTTTTTTTAGGTAACATTGGTAGACTTTTGTCTTACTCCTATGTGTAATTTCTTGACATAGTAATGAAAAATTAGGTAAGATTCCTAATCACCTTGTGAGAGTATTATAGATTCTTTTACAAGGAAGTTAATTTTAATGACCTTAAAAGAAAAACTTTACTGCTTTTCTGGATTTACAACAGTATTTGGAAATCCCTGCAGTTACCATTAAAGTTGGCCTTAAAAAAAAAATTCATGAAGTATTTTTATGTCTTGGAATGAAAACTGTATCTTTCAAAGAAATTGTGAAAATTCCTAAGAAGCCAGAAGACTCCAGGAGCTACAGTGGTGGTGACGGTGTGGTAGAAGCAGGTTTTCTGTTCTGCTTGATTCGGAGGTCCAGCCTCTCCAGCTGCTGGGACTTCTCTTGTGCACATCTGAGCTGTCATGGAAATTTTATCAAAACTGAGATATTTTCTTGATAATATTTGGTTTGTTACATTTTAACTATTGAAGCAGGAAAAACTTTTTCCTACAAATTATTTTCATTAAACCTATTTCTTCTATTTAAAAAAATAATCAGACAATAGTCATATTACCAAAGATACAAGACATTACTTTTTTTCCAGAAACTTAAGAATACGCAATCTGTGTGGTTATGTTGGCACTTATTGTTTGGGCTTTTTGGAAAGTAACTTTTAGTGTGCTTAGACTGGATGTATCTGTTGTGTGGTTTTATTGCAGAAAGGTAAGGTCCTCCCGCACTACTTTTTTAATACTACATGTTTTCCTATTGATATCGGTGGGACTGATTATGTATATTAAACAGCTTTTTTGGGAATAAGGATTATGTATCCTGCCCTGCTTAATGCCAGCCAGTACTGAAGAGGAGCCACCTCTGTGAAGGAGCACAGTCGCTGCCCAGCAGCTCTCAGAAATGGTGTGCAATTCTTTAAGTTGAGCTTAAGCAAAGGTGCTGGACTTCTTTGGAAAAATTATTTAGGAGTAAAACCTAATTTGCTGTCTTCTGATTTTATCTTTCTAACCAGAGTGGCATTTTGGTAAGGTGAATAGAAGAACCCATATTATCTCAGGTTGGTTGGGTTGGGTTTTTTGGAGAGAGACAAATGCACTTGACATAACTGGTTTTCTCTGCATGTCCCGTCATATTTAATCTTTTGACACAGCTGCTTGCTTACAGTATGGTTTGGAGCACTACCCACTGAAAAACCGTAGTCCTAATTGTCGCTTGGAATTTGGCAGAAAACTGCCATATTTATGCTTTTTTTTTTTTTCTTTTAGACTGCTTCATAGAGGTGAGTAATATGGTGGGTAATATTGTAATAGAAATGGAAAGTGTTCCCAGTTCTTAGCAAGATAAGAAAATGTTGTTTCTTATCTGTGATTTAAAGAGAGATGAAGGGTCAGTGAGGTAGAGATACATGAAAGCTATTGTGCACTTGGTAGGAGCTGCAGAGGAGAAATATCTCTCACCAGTGGCTTGCTTGAGTGTAAGGGAAGAGAAAGAGGGAGCTTCTAAGTGAAGGGAGAGGACTGGAACAAATCTCAAGCAAAATCAGAGAAATTTGATGGTTTATTTTCTTAAAGAAACAGGTACACAGCTTTGAGATGGTTACTGAAAAGAAGAGAGCAAGTCAAGCTGTAGGCAGCTTTAAATGCTTGCTTGCTGTTGATGCTTTGGGATTTATAAAAAGTCAAACTCCCCTTCAGTCTTTGGAGATAGCTGAGAGAAGCGAGGAGAATGGGATGGGCTCTAAGCCACCCTTGAGTTTGAAGGATTGCCTGTAAATACAGGACAGTCTGCTGGGCCCCAGGTATAGCTTAGCTGGGGTTTGCCTTGCCTTCCTTCCTGCTTCAGCATAGCTGCATCAGAGAGGGAGGCAGTTGTGCTGGAAGCGGTATGGGGATTATTTTAGGTTACATCTGTCCCCGGGGAAGAATTAGCTGTTTGGAAGTTGTTCCCAGGAGCATATGCAGGAGCTGTGAAGATGGTGAAGTTTGATTTCAAGGTGCAGAACGCATGTGCCAAAGTTGGTGATAGGGTCTGGTTGGGTCTGTAGCCACTTAAATAAGCTCTTTTCCTCACCATCCTCATCAGATTTGTAGCTGATTTTCATCTGATGTAAGCTACGTGAGCTGCTGGCTACCTGGTCTGTGCTGGCATTTGGGTTGGGAGTGGAGCAAATGCCCCAATACCTACCTGTCCCTGCCTCCTTCTGCAGAAAGGAGAAGCAAGCTGTCTTAGGTGCTTTTCTTTGTGTTACAGTAGCAGTGGATGTATTTGGTCACCGCAGTGTCCATATACTGAGCTGTTTTTTCCTGACACATCAGTTTTTGTCTTGTGTTTATTTGCACGCCATTCTCTGATCAGTGAGAGGTGCGTGTCCTGCATTGAGAAGAGTCATGACACCTCATGGGCCTGGGGACCAGGGCTATGAAATTAGGCCCTAAAATTCATGTGTGTGTGCTAACTGTTGGAGAAAATCTCATATTTGTTCTTGACTAATTGCAATACATTGGAAATGTGTGGCCACTTTTTCCCATATTAGAGTGAAGGCTGCAAGCTTAACTAGCTTTAAACATGAAAGTTGAAATTCTTCTGTATTCAGCTGACTCAAGAAGTTGAGGCTTCATGTAAAACAGTATTGCAGGATGCTGGTGTGCAGCCTGAGGGGAGTCCATTTGGGTTTTATGGAAGTGAGCCCTTTGCTTGCCATAAAGAAATAACATGAATGAACACCAATACGGGGCAGTCACTTACCCAAAAGGTGCTGCAAAGTGTTTCCCAGTGAAGATTTTTACAATGGAGTCAAGCACTGTAAAGTCTTTGACTCTACTCAAAGGCTACCGTCATTTCTCTATATGCAATGAATTATTGTTTTGTATCACAGAATAATAACTTCAGGTTCAGAATTCGTTATAAAGCAGGAGGATTTTTCCAAGAGGGTGATGTCTCTTTAGGACAGGAGATGAACTGCTCCACAGAACTTGTAATAGGAACAATGGAGAAAGACAAGTTTGCCCTTCCATTTCTTCTTACTGGGATGTGCTCGCACGTTGTCTTCTCTTACAGACTAGTAAGGGGGCTAAAGTTTTGGAGCTGCACATAGAAAGCTTAGATCTTACTTTTGCACTGAAAAGCAGAAGTAACTACAATAACTGGTAGTGCACATAAAATCATTTGCTACTGACTTCTAATAGTAGCAGATTTCAAAAATTACACTTACTGTTTGGAGCTGGTGGAACATTTGAGGGATTTATGTCTAACAGAATTTGCATTTCATGTAATTTGGATTTAATGAGTCGGTGTAACACAGGCAAAAGGGTTTCTGAGAATGTGACTCTCCTTTTCCATGGCACAGTAGGTACTTCATCTTAATTTTTAGTTGCATGCTAAGAAATCAATATATAAAGCAGAAGTGAACAGATACTTAAAAGGAAAGCATCAGAGAAGTTGAATAGTCACTTACTGGGTTAGTATTTAAAGCTGGCATGTACTTCTGAGTGGGAAAGGTCTTCAGAATGGGGCAATTCACAAACCACTTCTTCCCCTTCAACAGCTAATTCAGAGACAGCAGGTGTGTAAGCAGCCCCTTGGAAAGAGGACCAAGTGTAGTTTGTGGCAGAACTGAGTGGAGATGATCCCAAGCTGAAAGTCAAAACAGGATCTTCTTTTAAGTTCATCGAGTGACCTGCAATTTTAATCCAGCACCTAAGACAGGTAAGAGGCTTCTACAGAATCTGCATTTCCCAAGGTCTTTTAATATGTGAATCCTAACCCTTATTCATTAGTGCCTTCGGGTTTTGAAACTACTGATGCAGTACCAGGTACCAATACCAGGTTTCTGGTAGTTTTATTGGGCTCTAAGGTACCTCTTATGGCTAAATCAAGTCAGAGAGCCATGGGTGCATTTGTCAACAATCCTACAGTAATGAAAAATACACAGAACATGCCTGGGACCAGACTTTGAGAGTAAAACAGGACTGTTTCTTGTGTCTTTGTATCTCATTTCCATGTAAACCAGGAGAAATTTGTTTGAGTTTAGCAAGAGGTCTGCATCAAGGTGGGAAGTGTTGTTGGCTCTTGGCCCCTTGCTGGAGCTGATTCCTAGAGAAAGTAAATTTGGTCCTGCAATGTGTTGCTGTTACAGAATATATACAAAAAAAAAAAACCCACCCAAAACCCTGAGAAATTCCAGCATGCCTTTTGAAATGTTGTGTATAAACACTAGGGATTTGGCCGAGAGACAGACTACCTGCACCACCCAGGCTGGGCCAGCTGCAGACAGCTGTGTGGCAAACTGTTAGTGGGCTGATGGGCAGAGCCCTTCAGGAAGGCAACGAGCATAGGAATGAGCTCCATGTTGCAGATTCCCATCATGAAGCTCCTTCCGCGCTCCCTTTCAGTTTCTATAGGCTTTTATACTTGCTTTTGGGCATGAGGTGCTGGGTTCCTAGGCAGACCTGGTCTTTTCTTCTTTCTTTCTGTAGGATGACCTGTGCAGTCCATATAAAATGCCCTGCCATGCAAGTTACTTGAGAAGTCATGTCAGTGGGGGCAGGGGGGCATGCTCTGTGTCTGCTCACAGGAGGGACAATGTATATTAGATCATGAAAACTGAGAGCTGCTTTGCTCTATCTTTGTTTCATTGGGGGTGAACAGCAAGAAAATATGTGATTCTATTCTCTGTGGCTTAATTTCAGGCAGAGATAGGTCTTCAGGGCAGTAATATCCTTCTTCCTCAGCTAACATACCCACGGGACCTCTGTATTACGGTGTGCGCAACACATCCTACTCTGACACCCCACCCCACGCCCCCCCAAAGCACTGTTTGTTGTAAGTGGCTGTATGATGCCAAAGCAGAGCAGTACGTGGCTTCTGCTGTCAGAGAAACCCCCCCTAAAAATGAGGAGCTGCCTCTGCAGATGCATGGGCAGTGAGGGCTAGGGTGCTTCTAGAGGGCAGCAGCCACAAAAGCTGCTTTCTGACAGACAGTGTCCTTATGCCTTAATCATTAGCCCTAATGAAGGGGTTTTGTCATATTAAAAAAAGAAAAAAGGAGAAAGAAAAAAAGAAACTCAGAAAAAAAAAAAAAAGACAAAGAGAAAAGAAACAGCCAAGAAGGAGAAAAGATGGAGAATAGTTGGGATTATCTCTGTGCCGTCTCTCAGGTCCAGTGACAACACGACTACAATGGGTAGCTTTCAGGACTGCATATGGTCTTCCTTCCGAGGGAGTTGATTAAGCGACTCCGGATGAAATTGAAATCCTGTGATTTGACCTTTGTCTGGCCTGGGAGGGCTGCAATTCGCATAACAATTTCCTTTTGTTCTTTGTTTGGAGTTATTAATCCAACATGAGCCTCGAATTAATCAGGGGTAGTGCGTCGTTACATTTCTAATTCACAGCTCCACTGCTTGTGTCTTTTTTAATTAAGGCCGAATGATAGCAGGCCTTAGCCCCTGATTGCAACACTTACTAACCACACATTGAGGGATGAAGAGGCTAAATAGGCAGAATGAGATTACTTCAAGGTTTCACTTAATTGTTTTCTTCCTTTAAGTAAAGAGCACTGAATGAACATTGTTAATGCCAGGCTGGGAGTATTTCTTTTATATGTGTGTTATGTGTGTGTGTGTATGTGTGTGTGCTCGGGTGGGGGAGGTTATGACGGGTGCACCAAGGACTCGGAGCTCTAATGGCTCAAGAGTTTGCAAAATTGAAGCCTTTGGTTATTGATTTAAACCATTCCTCCCACCTCCCCTGGGGGGCAGGGGCAATTGTAGAGGAAGGAGGAAAAGGGTTGAAGAACATTAAACTTAAGTTAGCTGCATGGATTTTCTTGTATCCTGTGTTGAACCCATTTGTTTATGTAGTTTTTCTTGCTGTTTGCTAGTTGTTCAAAGGTAGAAAATGCAAGGAGATTGAAGGCTATTGGACATGCTAAAGAAATGTGTTGAGAGACACAGCTCTCCAAAGCCTGGAAGTGGTAATAATGATAATAAAATAAAGGCGAGCCAGATTTTGCTCATTCTGAAGGATGTTCAAGTCATGTTTCAAAAGCTGTTTGTAAATTTGTATTGTTGGAGCAGTTCAGGGCCGCAAAGGCGCAGGTGCTATTCCAGGGGAACAGTGTAGATGATCTCAGTTAGAATCATGCTGGATAACTTAGCCTGTGCCAGCCACTTGGGATGCTGGAAAACAAAATGCACTGAGCACCCAGCCTTGCAACATTTATTTGCACAAATAGTTCTGTTAGTTTAAAAAAAAAGAATAAAAAAGGATAATGGGTTTCATATTGCAGGATCGGGCACAGTGTTTCAGCCTCCTATTGTGCTGTACATTGGATATGATTGTTATGGGGAAAGGTTAATATTTAAGGTCCCAAACCTTCAGATCCTGAATATACATAAATCCCATTTAATTCAATTTGTGTTGTGCACCTGCAATACCAGATGAAGCCCTGAAATTCTGGGAAACTAACTCTTTCTGAGTTTTTTCATCCATCCAAGGAGCTAGTTGGATGGATGGGGGAAGTGCTTGCTTGGAAGAGTTAATTTTTCTGTGTAAAATGACAAGCTGGTGTTAATCATACCAGCCTGCCCAGATACAGAGCTGCCATGCTGACTCTGGCATGGGATATACAGGGCAGCAACACTGTTCTTGCTTTTCTGAATTCTCGATGCGTGGTGGCTGTTCCACGCAGAATTATCTAAGAATGCAATGATAAAACCTCTGGATAGATTAAGCAGAAGTAGAGTATAAGCTTCAAAGGAGAAAAGTGCTCCAGGTAAAAGATTATTTCTGTGTTTAGAAATCTAAATCGTGAAAGGAGTCTGCTTTTTTAGATGAAGCTGCAAAGAACAGGCTATATATTCAGTGTTC